>NC_140478.1:15752209-15802209 GCF_051167445.1 Perissodus microlepis
ATCAGAGGTGACACAACACATATTTGTAAAGTCCGAATCAAACAAATGGTTGAGATGGACCAAAACAACTGCGGCGTGGCCTAGTTAAAAAAAAAGAGCTGGTTATCGCTATGACTATGGACAAAGGGTATAGGATAGGCTAACCACACAAGTCCCTCTAACTTGATATAAAGCTAGCGTCTGGGGATAGCGCTTAAAAATATTGTACCAACAATGCGCTGTTGCCCAGTTTGTTATCCTTGCTGTGACCATCTCGATGTTTCGTTATGCACCCACTAATCTTACGAGTGATACGAGACGCTTTTATAGCTAGCTAACTCTAGGTAACGTTAGCTTAGTTTTAGCATCGGAAGCTATGGGTGGCTAGTTTCCTAGCTTAGCTATGGGCAAACGTCGTTTGACCAGCAAACAGTTACTTAACGACCTGAAACCTATCGCCAACCGACTGTCACACAGTTATTGCTCTGAATATAGTCACAGTTGTTCATACGTTACAGTTTTAATGATATTAATTATCCTTCGAGGAGGCGCTGTTCAAGGAAACGAGATCTAAGAGACACAACAAGTCAGATTATGTAACGCTAGCGCCCATAACTCCAAAGCAACAAAACTGTCCCAAAATGTCTTTATATTCACCAGACACAGTGACAACAACTCAATACCATAAAGTTCTTAAGAACTGACCAGGTTTGTGCTTTACTCTTGTTTTGAGGGGCACATAACTCAACGGCTCTTGTCGTCGGAATGAGCACAGAGGGCTAACATGCTAATGAACAAATGTTACTCTCTCCACTGTCTTAGCGCTTAGCTCCTTAGCTAGCTCGCTAACAATCTCTATGCGTCACTAATGTGCCTAAAACTAAACATGCAACTACTACTTTGGGGTTTTCACCGAGCAGATAAATTGTTATTGTCGATGCTACTCACTTATTCCAAAAGACTTGGAAGTTTTTCATCTTTTTTAAGGAAATTGCTGCGATATTTTCTTGCCATGTCGACTGTGCAGCTTAGCTGCTGCCAAGGTAAGGGAGAGGGTGTCAACTCGACAACAGACTGGCTAGCCGGTTACAGCTAGCTGGAAAAGATGTGTGCGTGCACGCGCGTTTTGTTTTTTTTTTCTTTTTTGCGTGTGCGCGTTTGGATTGTGGGCAAATGGCGCCCTCTGTTGAAATTGAGCCGCACACACAAAATACCGAAACTGGGCAGGTGCTGAGAAGATCACATCTGGGAACATTTTCACAGTTAAACTGCTTAGTTTGCACGGGTGCATTTATATTAAATATGTTTGTGTATCTGTATTAGACAAACGAAGAGAAGGGGAGAGCTCGGACAGATTAAGATGGAGGGAGGGAGCTGTATTGACAAATAAGAATCAGCTGACATTTGTTTTTGCGAGACAAAATTAGACCCGTGCTCCCTAAAACGCAGCAGAGCCTACCCCACTTCCTTGCAATCAGAGCCACCGAAATAAAGAGTGAAAAGTATCTGGGATATCTCATTTGGGCGAGAGGTCACCAAGCCATTTTACTAGAAATGTTTTCTCTTTTTCATTGGTTTATTCTTATTTTATTTATTTTTTATTTTTTTTTACAGCGGGGAGGGAATCGGTGTGTGTGCACTTGCGCAACACAGCGCTCCACTCGAGCTCCACTCATGAGGCAAGAGCGAAATTAAAGCAGGCATTTTTTTTTTATTCCATTTTTGTTTAATCCCACTGATTTCTGAGGGGATTATCAGACCAGGCACGATTGAGAGACCGCTGACTCGCCTGACACCGCTCGGAGCTACGTAGAGCGACAGAGAAAGAGGGAGAGTGAAAACATAACCTCAAAATCTGGAGAAACATTTGGAAATCTTGTTATTATCATTGTTATTTCATCCACGGGGACGTCGCTCGTCTCGCCTGTTGGTGACGCGAGGATGCGCGCTGCAATAACTGCACGCTTGGCGCAGCTTTTTATTATGGAGGGCAACTTTAATTTGTGCGGTTGCCCCAGAATTTATGGCAACTTTCTCGTGACCATCGACGCTGGGATTGCATGTCAAAGTACGCCGTCTTCAGCAAAAGTGCAGGTACATTAAAAAATGTTTGTTAGCCTTCTAATAGCGAAACCAACCTGTCTCTTAATGTGACGAGAAGCTACTTTGTTAATGATAATAATGAGTTAAAATTGCTTTTATGGAGGCGGTTTACATAATTACCAATAGTAGCCTGTAGAAAACTGCTGTTGTGCGTATTTCTTAAATACTTTAGCTGATTTTTCCTCCAGTTTTGCTATTAATGAATGGCAAACAGGGAATGACATGGTTGATTATTTCTGATATATACAACCAAACATAAACATATAATACTGCTTATTCCCTGTAGGGTCTCAGTTGCAGGCAGCAGTTGCTTATTCTGATTCCAAAGGATTATCCTGTGCCCTGCAAAGTAATCACTGGATAAGGCAACGTGACAGAGTCCACATTACATATCTCCTTACCCGGCACACAGGAAAAAAGTATCTGGTAACAGAGATGTAGAATATGCTTAATAGGAAAGGTTTTTATCTTTCTTGTTCTTTATTTTCAGAATCTCTTTGGAATTTCTTGTGCATGACTAGCCAATGGAGGAAGAGAAAGCTGCTGATAATATCCAATCAAAATCCGGTTCCCCTTTGCCCACTGGGCTTCCCATAAACTGGGGACTCATTACGGGTCCTGTTCCTGAGCCTGTTTTCCCAGCACCCACCACCACTTTGAATGCTTCTCTTCCTCCCCCTGCTCAAAGTTCAGCTGTCCACGCCCTGCAGACCAAGGTGAAGTCGATCACGCAGAGAAGAACAAGGGGAAGAGACAGGGAGAAAGACAGAGGAAGATTTGACACGGAGGTGTTGGTGAGCAACCCAGCGGGGCACATTTCATCTGAAGTCCTCCTTAGACAGAGACCCAAAGTGAAAGGCCAGCTGTTTCTGCCTGCTCCCTCCTGGCGATCAGGTGGTGCAAAGGACTTAAGCAGCAGTGATGAAGAGGAGGAGGTAGAGGTACAAGTCAGGCTGGAGATCCACAGTCCTCCCGCTGAAGCACAAGTTGTACAGCAGGGGGAGGAAGTGGAAGAGGAGCAGTCAGAAAACAATGATGGACAGGTCAGTCATCCAACGGGTCAGCCTTGTGAGCTTGGAGAGGGCACCAGTCTGGAGAGTCTTCTGTCTGACAACCCAAGCACTAGCAAGGATGGCCCATCCCCTTCCCCTCCTCCTCTTCCACCACCACCTGTGCTCTCCTCCAACATCTCTGCTTCTACAGCATCGTCCTTTACTTCCTCCACTTCTTCTCCTTCAGCAAGACACTGGGCCCCTCCAAAGGGCTTCTGGAGAGTAGCACGCCCAGAAACGTTGCTTCTCAATGGGGTTGACCCTCACAATACACCCCCCACATTACCACTAAAGGACTACACTCGGACAGAGGCACTAGCAGAGCCTCAGAGGAAGCCTAAACTGGCTGAAGCAGGAAACAAGAATGATGTGGGAGGTCTGGCGAATGACTATGATGTGTCTTCTGAAATCCAAAACTCTGATAGTGTGGAGTGGTACCTGGACAAGTATGAGCAGAGGGAGACAGATGTGACTGATCCCAATAAAGGACTGTGCAGTTCAGACAGCTCGGAGAGCATGTCTTCACAAAGTGGAGTCCTTTGCGCTGATGATAAACTGAGGGTGAAGGAGAGGGCCTATGCAAAGTTAAGGGAAAGACAACAACACTACAGGGAAGTGAGAGAACTGCAAGAGGGAGAAATCACTGGCTATTATGAAGAAACAACGTACAGAGTGGATTATAATGGTAGGTCTATTAAGGAAAATAATAGAGAAAGCGAAAAAGTAATGCATGGAGCCATTTGAGAAGGGGTTTAGTAATGCTTTACTGATAAATAAGCTGTAGAGTGTTTTGAAACTCCTGGCCATGGCATGAAATACATAACTTTACTTTTGCAGTATTATTATGCTATACAATAATAGCATTTTTAGTAGCGTGCCTTTATTTAAAAAAAGACAACAAAACACATGCTGCCATATTTATGACAACAATACTTGATATAGTTTCAATAAAAGGCTGTGACTTAGTCATATTTTTTTCTCTATTACTTTAGCTTCCTCATGAAGTGTAGTCGAATGTTATGAGCTGGATCAGCTCCTGTGGCGTGTTAGCATTTTGGATGAGGACAGAAAATGTTAAATTTTGCATTTGATTTTTTTCCCCTAACAACCTTCTAAAGCTGGAAAATTGTCAATAATTTATGCACATTGTCTGCTTAGAATGATTTCCATCTGTTGCAGCCATTTAAAGTGCCCCATTCAGCCATAGTCTGCTTACCTACAATGTTGTATTGAAACACAGAATGTAACCTGGCTGGTTCCCAGTGCTGAACAGATGTCAGATGTGCAGATGTGCATACGGGTGTTACTATTAATAGAGCAGTGGGGGAAGTGTCCCTGTCTTTTTTATCTCTGCCGGCGCGCTAATGGATGTCTTTGTATGTCTGTAGGATGACAGATGATATTTTTTCCCATGCAATGATCATGCGGTATTGCACAGATCTCAGTTTCAATGCCCAGTACGAGAGATGCAGGTGCAAGTCCGTGACGATGAGATGATTTTGCCCTCTTGTCTCTGGGAAATCTGCTTTTATCCTTCAGCAGTTACATAATCTGTGTATGTGTGTGTGTGTGCGTGTGCGCGTGTGTGTTTTGTTTTGTTTTGGGGTTTTTTTTGTCCGAGATTAAAGATGAGTTAGGGATGACCTCCGAGACTGCCACTGAGTGTAATCTGAACCTAATGTTATAAGGTTTATGAAAATCCTTTTGATCATAGCAAGTCCCAATTTCTTTGATACCCAAATGTCCTTGTTGGTCACGTCATGGCTGACTGTTCTCTCTGCAGTTGTGTTTGCCGCAAGGCAAGTCCTAAAAAAATGGAACATTAAACAATAATTTAATGCGCTGTAGCACATTATGTCTGGGTGAAGGAAGAGACAAAGACAAGAAATCCTTCTTTTATCTGGAAGAAATTTTGACTGCACTTTTATATATGCTCATATCTTTTTCCTTTTTTATACCAGGTGCAGATGCCCATCCTGTTTTGGACGCCTCAGACTCAGCCATTCTGGCCCAGGAACTTGAACCCTATTTAAGGTGAGCAATGTAGTTCCTGGCAAGGGTAGTGACAGATAATCTCTGTGGACTATTTATATCCTCTCCTCATAAATTTCACTTTTACAGCTGCACTTGAGAAAATCTACCCAATGAGGCAACTATGCGTGGTGCACAATCCAAACAAACACTTTGATAATCAGGTTTAATCACAGGGAAGAGATGATGTAGAGTATTGTCAAAAGCAGTGCACTGGCGATACTGAGCGAGTCACTTGTCGACCTGGCACACTGTTATCTTTTTTCACCAGTTGCACTATTTTGGAAGCCATCCTTTTAATAAAGGTTGTTATTTTGAACATGGTTATAAACTGTAGAATAAAGAGCTGCACATGATATTTAAAGACAGGATCCAACTTTGTTGATTTCTTTTTTCTGGTGTTTGAATACTGCGGTGACACAACAAACTGTAATCTAGTGAAAGACAATATGTTCTCATCTTGTCACACAGGAGAGAATGAATCACACTTAGTCCATTACAAAGATAATCCACGTGGCTGGTGTATCATGCTATCTTTATCACTGGGCCAGGGGATAAAGAGAAGTACAGACGATGAAGCACAATGCAGAGCAGCTTAGCTGCTGGCCATAAAGATGGATGGATGAATGGATAAATGGATGGATGACATTCCCCTTTGCTGCTGACCACTAGAGCCACGCCCCAGTCTTTCTATCTGATATTACATAAGACAGCTTAGGAAGACGCAGCTTGCTGGGCTCCATGTTAAGTCAATCTTTGGGGAAATATGATGTCTCTGGATATGTGTCAGCACAGAATAAGCTTTGAAAATTTGAACACTTTATCAAATATTCAGCATTCTCAGACAGATGCAGGCAGATTGTCTCATTAGCGAGTTAAACTCTATCCATTCCCCTGCTGTTTTTGTCACCATAATAATTCCTTTCTGTACTAATTTCCACTCTCTGTCTCTCTTCCCATTGCTCCTCAGGTCACTTCTTGTAATCAGCGATGAACTACCTCTAAGCCCAAGACACGAGCAGGCCAAGCTTCTTCTGGAGCGAGCAAGACTCAAGGCTCGTTCCAATCACATCAAAGGCGATCGCACCAGCAGACGCTCCCATTCTGATCAAAGATCCACCGTGTAAGTTGACTTAAAAGGCCTGTGTGAGCTTGTGGGATTGAGGTTAGAGACTGTGAAAGTCCCACTTTGAGCGTGTCTGCTTCTTCTTTTTTTCCTGCTTATGCACTTCTTATGTTTGTTTATCACTTTGCTCCCATCCTTACGTCTCCCTCCCAACACTTCTTCTGTGCTTTGTCTATCCTTCTTTTGCACTTGCCCCTTTCCTGCAAAGCTAATGTTGCATAACCGAAAACAAGTCAAAGCTTTAGAACTTGACTTTTGCTTTGTAATTACATAAGCAAAGCTGACAATGTTTTGAAAATGTTTGCTTTTATTCTTTTTATGTAATAGTGTGTACTTTGTGTAGTTTTGTTTCTGAAATCCCTTTAAATCAGCAGGAAGTTTTCACTTAAATTAGGATTAGGAGAATTTGCAATATACCCTACATTCCTGACTGCTTCACTAACCTGGTCATTGGTGCCTGAGACAGACAAAGTTGTAACACATACAGTATGTCTTATTACAGTTTATGTAAATGTCATTTTAGCACCTTATATTTTGATATTATGTGCCCAGTGGTGCACATGTTATTGAGTCTTATGTTTGCTACCATCTGATACCGAGATGATGGATTCAGCTTTCCTACATTTTTCACATTTGACTTTGATAAACTAATAACATAAAAATGGAGAAGTTGACAAAGTATCTGGCGCTATAAACTTGTCTCCAAAACCCACACCTCTGTCATTTTTTACAGGAGGAAACAGCAAGTTGAATCTCCCAGTCCAACAACAGCACAAAAAGCTGTTCAAACCAAAGAAGAGCTCCCAGCTCAAGTCTCATCTGGTCCCCTCCTTGTCCCCAGTCAGAGAGACACTTCACCCAGTGACCAAGTAGGTCGAACCAGAAGGTACGGTTGCTCACCCACCCGTGTACGCTTTGAGGATGAATCAGAAAAAGAAGCAGAGTCTCGCTACTTGGACAGAGTGAGACAGCGTGGCAGGCCCGGGACGCCCAGGTTCAAGAGTAAAGACAGCAATATAGATTCCAGCAGCAGCGGTTCAGAGAGGAACAGAAACCACAGAAGTGTTTCTATGCCTCCTATACAGAAGCAAGAGGATGAGCCTGCTGTTGGTGAAACTACAACAGTGGTTAAAGAGATAATAGTGCTGGTGAAGAAATGTGAATCATGTGGTTCTGTGGTGAGGGAACCTCAGCCAGTTTCATCGCCACCAGATTCAAAGCACGCTGAGCCTCAGCAGCCTGGTAACCCTGAGGACCCAAGAGGAAAAGTGGCTCCTCGCTGGGTGTCACCAAACAAAGCGGAGGCAAGCACTCGTCCTAAAGCTCCTCTTACTGTCACCTTCGCCGGCGCTTATGTTTTGGGGGAAAATAGAGAAATTAGTACAGGATGGAAGTCATCAGGGTTTGGGAAACTTAGGAGAAGGAGCAGGAAAGGAGAAAGTCGGTTAGAGTCTGGTCATGGCCCTTATGGCCCGTCGTGGGCTCAGCGGCGTAACTCAAATCCACGTAACAGAGTCAACCTGAGCAGAGCTGTTTCATTTGCACCTGATAGCCCCATTTCTCTGGAGCCACATTTGCTTGAAGCATCTGGTGGACTAAGGGAGTCACCAACCCCTGCATTGCCTATCAAGTCAGCTCTCAAGTCAAGCTCAAGAAATCGCTCTGCTGCTGGTCAGTCCACGGTTCAGTTCCAGATGACCTCAAATCAGGGAGGAGAGGGTGGAGCTCAATCTCTGCTGGATTCTCCAGACACAAGGAGGGAGTCTCCAGCATCTTTAACCCCAGGGGTGCCTGCTAGTAACAGCCCAGTGTCCTGCATCAGACCCTCTACTCTGAGGTACTCCCCAGCCAGGCTAGCCACAGACCTGCCAGCCTCTGAACTCTGGGATGCCACTCCAGATGGTGCAGGTGAGTGGCAACAGTAATGTACATAAATACTATTAGCATGTTATAATTATTTTTAAAAGCAGCATTATACGATTACACATACTATTCGTTTATCATTAATGTTTTAAATGTAGTCATGGTCCTATTGTTGCAACTAAGCAAGAAACTAACTCTGAGTAATTTCTATTCTTAGGGATATTTAACTTTATAATGAAGCGTTAATAAAGTAATGAGAAGGAAATGAAAAAGGCATGAGCTACAAAGTAAATGTTACTCTGACTACCTAATAAATGTTGATGAAAAAGTACAATATGTCTGTCTGAACTGCAGACAAGTGGAAGTATAAAGAAGCCTTTTTGGTTGTGCTTCTGAAGTGAACTGTAGCTACCTATAAACTTTACTTGTGTGCACTAATAGATAAATGTTGTAGTGTGGAAAAGAGCAGTTAGAAGTTTACTTTCTGCAAAGATCAGGATAATAATGACATTTAATTATGTACTCTTTTCCTTTTGTAGGCTTAAGTGGGGATTCTGGTTCTGGTTTAGAGTGCCGTGCAATACGTGGCCTGGGTATGTCTCGGGCTGAGGACCTCAGAGCAGAGCTATTGAGGGCTGAACATCTGAAAGCTGAGGCCCTGTGGGAGGAAAACTGTGATGGGTCTAGGTAAGCCAAGATAACAATGTTCTTGCCATAGCTTAGACAATAAATCCCTTGCCCCCACCAACACTGTTGTGCAGCAGTTAGTAGATTAAAACCCTGTTCAGCAGACAGGCTGTTGTTCTTGTTGTTAGAAAGCTTCTTTCAATACCAGGGCAATCCTGCCCTCTTTTGGTAATACAGTATATAGCTGTAGTCATTACGATCCTTTACAGAAGGAAGACAATTATAAAATTGTTTTCACAGCTCTTAAAAATAATCTCAGTCCATAATAACAATTCTGAGTGTGTGTGTAGTTCACACTGTGATGCAACAGTGTCTAGATCAATATATTTAAAGTCTGTGCTAAGGTCTAATTTAAAAAAAAAATCACAATTTTCCTTTTACAGAAAGCTGGATGGGCGGCCAAAGCTCTTTCTACGTCGCTTCTTTTCCTCCATTGGCCTGAACAGTGTCGGTAGGCTGGTGAAAGGAGGTCGCTCCAGTAGTATGGAACAGCTCAGTATACCCACTGCCCCCCGGGCGAGCTCAGCATCACCAAGCCCCACACGGAGACCGCAGCCCACTATCCGCATACAGAGGACACCCTCCCTGCAGACGCTGAATACGGTGAGCAAGAGGTCTAAATGTTTTGTTGTGTTGGAGACTGCTGCGCTCCTTTATCTCATGTTTTTAACATCATGATTGGCCACAATAAATGTATACAAATTTAACCTCATACAGGCAGAAGGTAAAAAGTAATGTAATTTTCCTCACATACCTGTACAAAGTTCATTTCAACAGTGGACCAGCCAAAGTTTCTACTTTGTGAAGGTCTGCTGCCTTCTCTGCAGCTTCAGGAATACGCTAGTGGAATTAATCCTTTTTTGTATGTGTGCTGCCAAGCAGACCATATTTTTATAGGTGTATTAAAGGCAAAATATTATGGTTCTGGAAGCTGGTTTGGTGAAAAGAAATAAAATCAGTTTATTACAGTGCCATTCATTTGCCACTAGGTGCTGCCACTGGCCCAGCTGCGTAAAGCCTCCTCTGTGCAGAGTTTAGAGAGAAGAACAGAGCGTTCAACCATACTTGGGGAGGTGCAAATACCATACGGCCTGGCACTCAGGTAGGTGCCTGTGGCAAACAAAACCAAGCAGAAGAACTGAGTGATGAAGATAACTTATATAAATTCTCACACTCGTATTCAAATAATGAATTTCTGCTTCCTCAGCCCTGACAGCCCTCAGCTTGAGCTTCACAGGGCCTTGAGCGTTGAAGATGTACTTCCCTCTAGAATCGCACGTCCGGTGGGCAGGGTCACTCAGGCTTTCCCTGATGGGAGTATCCTCCTGGAGCTCATCAAACCCCCAAACGGTCCTTATGGTTTTGTTATTTCAAGGGGCAAAGGTCGACCAGACACAGGTATGTTTTTACATTTTCAATTTCATTTTTTGTAATAATAAATAGAGTAGAAATTCTACGAACCCAAAGACACATTTACTTCTAACTCATTTCTTTCTATTCATGTTTCTTCTCTTCTCTTTTTTCTCCTTTGTGCAGGTGTATATGTTGAAAAAGTGGGTGATGGCAGCGGAGAAGGCCCGTATGTAGGCCTCCTTGGCATCGGTGACGAAATTCTGCAGGTGAATGGAGAAGCAGTGGCTGGACTCACTTTAGACCAGGTGACGCGCCTCATGACCAGGGAAAGCACTGCTTCCCTTCGAATCATGCCCGCCCGACGCAATCAGCGCTGATTGACAGGACAGGCATGGCACACAGCCACTTCTCCTGGAGACACGCAGAGTAACTGACTGCTACAAACACTGCGGACTGACTGCAACAAATGGTAGACGTGCTGTAGTCAGTGCAGCACACTTGCAAATGCGTAGGTGGAAAAACAGGGTGAGGGCTTCTTTTCTCATAGTGCAAATCAACGTTAAATTATGTGACATCACAAAGGATTGCAATAGAAACTAAAGCACATTACATACAAATCCAACCGTACACAGAGTAGGCAAGTTAGAAAAGTTTAATGTATTTGAAAGTTAAGAAAAATTCAAACCTAATACAATTTCAATTTGTAAAATGATTTATTTTCTTCTTCTTTTTTAGTTGTCGTGAATTTTTCTTGTGATTCATTTTGCTCTTTATGTCACACAGAGCACGAGATCTCAAATGGTTAGTGATTGGAATTGTATTTTGTTTGTATACAGATATATATTTTTTAAGTACTGTTGCTTATTTATTTATTTATTGGTCAAATAATTGATTATCTGTAGGGGTGTGGCACATGCTTGATCAATAGACCCTTGAGCTGGTGTGTAAAGAAAGAAAAAAAAATTATCTCATTTTGGGTTTGTTTGTTTTTTTCTTCAGGACATCATATTTCCCTGGGGCTCTGTATGGTCTCTTCATTTTGCTTGTGTTGTATCAAGTACTCTTTTATGAACCGGGTGCCGTTTTGCTTCTAAATAAAATAATATAGAGATTTATTTTGTCGAAATGTTTATCCTTTAATTTAACAAATTAATTAATCATTCACATTCATTCCACAACTAAATCGCACACTTAGAAATGTTTACTCTGTTATGGCGTATTATATGTTTTATTTAAAGTTTCCAGTCACGTGCATTAATTTAGTTTCTCGATTAATGACTGTTTGGCGCATTTTTACGCAGAAGAGTGACGTTTCAGCGGAAGATTATGAAAATAAGCACGTGAAAGGGAATTGTTTCAGGCACAGCACAGGATGTAGGATCACGGTCGTGACTTCTGCTTCAACAGACCTGCTATAGGGTCGTGACTCAGTGTGGAGTTCGATCTTTAAATCATTAATTCACCATGGAAACGCTATCTATCTATCTATCTATCTATCTATCTATCTATCTATCTATCTATCTACAGCTTCAGCGGTCTTCAATCATCCTGCTCATTTGGTTAAATGCGCTTATTTTCTACTTTCGCAAAGTGTTTTGAAATGTGTTAAAAATCCGTTATTAGGATGTACCTGCCACCATTTATGCTCTACTGAATGTACTGTGATAGCATGTCACCGTTGATGCTCTGCTCGTTTATCTGATGTGACCAGAAGCCGATCCGCTTTTATCTCCCCGAGCCACGACTCCCCACGGACCCGGGGGAACCGCCGGCCCCATCACCAACATTTCCAATGGCACACACACACACACACACACACACACACACACACACACACACACACACAAAGCACATTTTATTATGAACGTGTTTATCGATAAAGAAATAGTGTCACATTCAATTAATAGTGTCAAAATGATTAGACCACCTCATTTTTACCAGACCATTGTATCAGTGGCGCATTCATCCTCGGGGCGCAGAAATGGATATGGATTAATGGACAGAATAAACTGAACAAAAAAAATAAAATAATATAAAACATACAAAAAGGAAAAAGGTAGAGGGCCCTCTGTTATTATCAGTTATCTTATTGCAGGATAAATGAGCTTAGCGAAAAAACCCTTTGTTGAAAATATAAATAGGTCAAAAGCTTAACCTGAGCTTTTGTTTATTGCGTAAAAAAAATAAAAAATTAAAATTAAAACACCTCAACTGTAGCTCAGGCAACACTACACCACCTCACGTTGATACAGGCCGTTGCGCTGTGCCTGTTTGCTTTTTTTTTTTTTAAATGCTTTGCCCTCCACAAGACTATATAGCCCACGACAGCCAAATAATAATGAATCATTTCATAAATAATGGGTTTAGGGGCTTATCGGGAATGAAGAGGCCGCTGCCGTGCGCTTATCTCACTCGGCCACATTGCGGCCTGTGTTCCGCTCCCCATACTGAGGGAGCGCACTGGATGCGGCGAGGAATAACTCAGCTACACACATACGCATACACACATATACACACGCACACACATACACACACTACTCCACAACTGGTAGAGAGAGAAAAAAAAGAAAAACCTCAGACATGGATGACCCACTCACAAAATGGCTCCACTTACACAGTAACATCAACAACACGGCTGGAACGGTAAGTCCCCCCAAAAACACATCTCTTCGTTTAAACCAGCGCATTTTTCGCTCTGTACGCGGTAATTTGAGCGCGTTCGTCTTGGTTTTATTGCTGTAATGAGCGACATTTTTAGCCTATATTTTCTGCTATTGTCCGATCGGATGGTTGGAGTCTACGGCATGAAATAACGGATGCGAGGCCTGCTGGAGAATTCCCAGAAATTATGGTGCGTTTTCTTTTTTTAATTCTCCGTCTGCCGTTCGTTTAAAAGGAAAACACATTTCCAGGAAATTTATCAAACGAGTTACGTCTGAAACACCTGAAACTGGTCATTGTGGGAAACTCCTGATGTTCGGTGTTAACACCAGCACTAATATGGCCTTACCCTCGATAAAACAAAAAAATTTAGACAACCTGCTATGAATTCTTTGCGCGCGAAAACGATCCCGTTCGAGCATTTTTTGGACTATTATTTTTCATTTGCAAGGGGAGGAAGGAAAAGCAGAAAGGTGGAATTTTATTTTTCTTATTTTTTTAACTTCGACGAATAGTGGTCATTATCAACCTTCCTTTTAGTCCTCGCATCCACAGCTTTCCTCCACGATAGTTTTACATTTAACAGTAGCGAAAATGATGCTTCTAATATCCGATCTTATAATTAACGCGGACATCTAACGTCCCTGTAAGATATAGGCGTAACGCCTTAACTGTAGCCCAGTGAAGGCCATGCAAGCGTTTGATAAGAGCTTCATAATAACAATAAAACAAACAGGAGCAGACAAGACTCCTAATAAAAGAAATACAATAACGGGTTACACCTGCAGCTGTAAATTAAATGGTGACAAAATAATCAACCGTGGAAATTTCAAACAAAAAAAAAATAAAAATCCAGTGAGCCCTGAAAAGAATTCATCGTGTTTCTATTTAGCTTGAAAACACTCTCACCTTGGATAGTTTGAGAAATAATGGTTTGATCCTGGAAAACTGCGAGATGTTTGAATGTGATGGTCATAGAGTGCCGAGTTATTTCTTTGTCATGGAACAATATCACAGGAAAATCTTTGGCCTTTTCTTATTCAGTTTGAAAAATGTCGAATAAAATGTGTCACCTGAGGGGGGGGGGTCATCTAATTGCTAATTCAATTTGCTAATTTACAATATTCATATAATTTACAGTTTAAGAACAGTACTTTGAATAAGGATACGAGCCAGAATAATAGCTCGGTGATGATGTTTCATTGTTAATTTTCTTTAGGCTTGCGTGGACAGCAAATGCGTGGTTATATCTGACATTTTGCCACAAACGATGCACTGAACTATGGATTAATCGAGGGAAATCTCATTTAGGACGTAGTGGACTCTAGCGAGTGGTGACGGCATAAAAATGATGGAAAAACGGCAACAGGAGCTTTGTCCCGAAAGTCCCGATGCAGGGTCCGGTCCTAATAAACGGGAGGACTCCGCCATCATCTCCAGACAGAACGGATGCAAGGAGGACGGGGAGCCGAGGAGAGAGGAGGGGGAGGAGGAAGAAGAGGAGGAGGATGAGGAGGAGGAGAGGGGAGGGAGCTTCAAGGGGGTTGAGGAGACGGATGACGTTCCTCTGCAGAACTCGAACAACGGGACCAGCATCAGCATCATCATCAACGGCGTTGCCAAGGAAACTGCCTCTCACAACGCCCTTGACCTGAAAAGGGAAGTGCCGGTGATCGAGCTCTCCAGGAGGGACGCTATAAAAGCGGTGCAACAGAGGACTGAGAGCCATTTGGTGCCGATCACGGAACTTCGCAGACCTCCACCGCTGCCGCTGCCGCCGCCGCAACGAGACGACGCTCGAATGGTCCAACTGAGCCCAAACGCGTTCCCTGTCCCAGCGCGGGCGATGCTCTACAACCTGGCACAGCCTCTCGCCGCCATCAACAGGTAAAGTCTGAAGGAAGGGGGGGAAATCAAAACAAAAAACATACAGTTTCATGAATGCACATAGAAAGTTTGATGGTTATTAGACACAATTGTGACTTTCTGTAAAATGATAGGGGACAAGATGCTTATTGTATTACTGAGGTTACGTTATGTTTACATTATTGAGCATGTGCATATGTGACAGATAATGTGTGTGTGTGTGTTTGTGTGTGTGTGTGTCCTGCTGCAATGAGTGGAGAGCATTGAGATCTTTTAGAAGCAATGAAGGAAACTGTGTACAGTGGAATTCATGTGACCTAATGTACCTGTGCACCTTTTGTCTCCTTTCTGTTGACATAGTCTCGGAGGAGAGTCGGAGCAGTACAGCATGTACCCCAGCAACAGGGTAAAGCGCCGCCCGGCGCCTTATGAGGTTGAACTCGACGAGGGTAGGCGCATTTTAGATCTTTATAAGTATGGTAAGATGCACTTCTGCTGTGTCCTCCTTCTGCCAGTTTAGTCCCCCCCCCCCCCCCCAAACGTCCCTTCTCCATCACCATTGTCATTCATTCACTGACATGGAGCTATACCGTACCTAATCTGAGTCTCGCAGAAGATGCCTTGCCAAAGGAAAATTCAGAAAGGGCTTCACCCATGAAGAATAAATGCATCATAATTCACGGGGCTAAATAAATGCTAATCTGAATGTCAAATACATGTACCTGCATGCCATTAAAGTAAACCCTTTTCAGGCGGATTTGGGGTTTATTTCATTTGAAACATCCTTTCCACTGCTGCCCACTCACTGCCATGTACAGGGGTGGAGGATGGGGGTGCTCCTGCCTCCATGCCAAGGTTTTACTGCAGAGTGGGCTGAAGGATTAAGATAGACTGGGTGTGTTCCAAGGGCAACAATAGCTTAGAAGACACCATTGTTGAAGGGTGAGAGGATGTGACTACCTGCAGTGAAGCATTTTACTATGACTAACTAAATAAAAAATATTTAGAATGTCAAATAGGGAGCACACAGGCTCCCTGACAACCTTTAAGGAGATTGGCATGCCACACCAACCATTTCACTTGTATCACATATGGCACACATCTGATCCATCAGCTAAAAAAAAATCTGTGGCCATATACGGAGGACAATTTTAAAAGTTACTGCTTTAGAATTTGTTGAAGTTTGTTATTTTCATCCTGTACTTTCTCTCAAATAAATGTTGTGCATCTCCTGCTGCTTCTTCTCCCACTCTTACGTTTGCGCTTCTGTTGATTTATCGTTTTACAAACCATATTTTCTGCTTCAGCTCTGCATTTCATTGGTTTTTTTGCAAATGTGTTCGTGCCTTGTCTCCTTACTCTCCCCTTTTCTTGTCTTTTTCTCCTTCTTTCCATTCTGCTAGCTGGCCAGCCAAAGATTGTACGTCGCATCTTCACAAACAGTCGTGAACGTTGGCGGCAGCAGAATGTAAATGGGGCATTTGCAGAGCTTCGTAAACTCATTCCCACCCACCCTCCCGACAAGAAGCTGAGTAAAAACGAGATACTGCGGCTCGCTATGAAGTACATCAGTTTCCTCTCCAACCTCCTCGAGGATCAGGATGGTGGGAGGAATGTTGGCAGCACAACTGATGGGGACACAGGGCTGTTGGTTGGGGTTGCCGCCCACGAGGGGGGCCCTCAGGGTGGACCGCACCAGGACACAGCAGTGGGCTTAGCCAGGGATGATCTTTTGGAGACAATGTCGCCAGGCTCCAGCTGCGGAAGCCTACCTGATGGCGATGCTGAAGGCAGTCCTGAAAGCTTCATGGAGGACCAGGACTCGCCTCCAGCTCCAAGGACTCTAGCAACATCTCGCGGACCCCCACTTCATCTAGCTACTAGGGATCTGAGGCGCAATGGACGCCCGTTAGATAACTCCAGTCGCCGATGATGCTGACGCCAACAAACAGCACCTGAGAGTGAAATGGAGGAACTAAAAAAAAGAAAAAAGAGGCGGATACACTCAGACCCTGTAATTTTTGAGTCATCAGTGTAGAAAGGAGAATTAAGCTCCGCATATTGAGATAGTGCTGTCCAAAATGGACGACGAGCGTGTTCTCGTCTCCACGCTGAACAGTTTGGTTGAATTTAAGACTTGTAAATTCTGCATGTCTCATGTCTTTGACAGACCTGCGGATTTCAGTGCTTTGAAAGCGCCAAAGACTGGATATCCTTACACAATAGAAACACCCCAATATATGAAAGAAAGAGCAAAGAAACAAAAACTAATAATAATCAGGCAATCATCACTCAAACGACAAGCGTTTTATTCAGAGGATCAATGTTTCACTGATGACACTATTAATTACAATATGATGCCACTGGAATTGATCCACCTTGCTTGCACGGCGCCGAAAGTAACAAGCACACCAGGAGATTTATCCTTGACAAGTTCGGTGTTTTAATTTAAAGACACAAAGGAAAATTTGCCTCACTCTGAGGCCATAAAAACACTGAAGGACCCTAATTGTACCCATGCGATTCGTATGCATTGTAAATAGCATATATATTTCCACTGCACAATAATAGTGACTCAAATTCAAGTCATGTGGATTAAGATGTACCATAGTGTGTTTGTCAGTGGGTTTACTAGCAAAATTGTCTTTTAGGAGACAGGATGACAAGAAGGAGGAGAAATTAGATGAACTAAAAAAAAAGGAAAGAAAAAAGAAGTAGAGCAAGCGACTGAACGTATAAGTACATCAATTGTGGTACAATTGACTTCTGTTACACTTTGGTGATGAGAAAATGTCACCAAATGTGTCAGCAGACAGCAGAAAACAATCACACTGCCTGGAATGAATATATCTATTTGAAATTGCTGTGGAGGTACAAGACATGCAGTGTACAAAGTGTGGGTCAAATGAAATCACGACATGACTCATGCAGTCCTTTTTTATATGAATGTTGCAGTGTTTTGTTTTGTTTGTTTGAGTTTTTTTAAACTGTAAATCAGTTGTAGTTTAGTAAGGTACACAAATAAATCCCTTCATTGCCATATTATACACTTACATGTACAGACGACACATTAAAACACACGCGCGCACACACACGCACAAGGTTGCACATCCTTAAGAGTATATGAAAATGACTTACACTGATTTCCCGGAGACGGGCTGTGTCACCACATCTTGGTGTTGACCACTGATAGCTTACTGTTGATACGCATACGATACTGCTTTATGTAATTGTTCTTATTTTGTACACTTTTGTACAGGTGTGGTTACAGATTCTCTCCGCTAGCATTTTGAGTGCAATTCATTGAAGAAAAAGGAAACAAAAACAAAATAATCAGAATTAAAGATGAATTAATATGACATTACTATTATTGTCATGTCAAATTTAAACATCTTGCAAAACTAATGATATTGCAAATTCTTCTAAGCACAGCAGTTGTATACTGAAGCGGTCTCAGATCGTGACAGCCATCCGGGAAGCCGATTCTAACCTTAACAGCAGTTCCAGCTTCTCCAACCTTAACCCTTACTCTCCTTTGAAACTTGTCTTCATTTTAGAAGTTAATGATGCACTTAATGGAGACGTGCCTTTTGTTCTCTTAAGGAAAGGAAATGCCAATAATCTGAGTGTATAAACAGATTTAGGGCCCCGCAACGTGACTAATACCTGGATCGCACACACGTGCAAACAGACACACGCACACCATCACCACACAGTGTTAATATCATAAGAACACCAGCAGTTTTCTGACAAAGACACTTATGTATTGCTCACTGTTGTTGCTTTTTCAGCAGGACCTAGTAGCCTATATTGGTACCTTTGGTAACTATGGTATTTTATGAATTGCAGTAAAGGGACATTGTACGTTTGGTAATGACATATTTGTTGTATTATAGCTGTATCTATAAATATATCCAATGTTAAATTGATGAATTTTATATTAAAAAAATGAATAAAACAAACAGAGGAAAAGTCTTGTATATTTGATCTCACTCAAACATGCTGTGGGTCGACTGCAGTGCATTTCAAGTCAGCTGAGTTCATACGGTAGTCTTGTGGCCCTTCTCATGCTATGTGAAATATTTTCCACATTTTACACCATATTTAAGAGTTGGATAACCTCAGTGATTAATTCCTATAATGACATTCCTCGCAGCTGTTTCCCACCATATCTGCTTGGTTTATAGCTAAACCCAGCCCTCCTCAGAGAAACTCCTCCAATGAATGCTGGAATCCTCTCTTCCTCCCACCAAGTGACAACTTCCTGTGGAGGTTAACATGGCTCGGTGACCTTCAGGATATCCTGCCATTGTGAAAGTGGTTTTGACAACCTCCACTGCATTCGTTTGTCTGCTGCTGTGTCTGTACACACTGTGAAACAGCCACACTGATCAAGACTCCACCGCCCATAAATTCTTTACTTATTGAAGTTATGCTCCCCAGCCTGTGTTCATTAATAAAAAAAATTAGCTTTGTAGGTGTAGCTTAAGCACTTTTTTTTCAAGACTTCTTCCCTATATCCCATAAGTTTTCACAGAGGACTGTGCCACCACTGCTACAACAGAATCAGCACTTAGACATTTCTGAAAGCTATAATTGCTTCCAGAGAGCATCAGAGACATCCAGGTGTTTGGAGACCTCTCCCGCGCTGTGCTCTGACTGTGCTGGGACTCCGCAGAGGGGTTCTCTGGGTTAGTGCCTGCCAAACATTTACCTGCTCCAGTGTTCCTAACTCTCCAAAAAGACACAGACTCACAAATGAGAGGGATACAGGGAGTGTACAGGGATTGAAAGAGAGCGAATGAGAGGAAGATTGTTGCGGGTGTGTGTGGATGTGTTTGTGAGAGCAGCGTTGTGTGTATGCGTATGCCCACTGCATGGATCTCTGTGTGTGTGTGTGAGAGAGAGAGCTGGTGTGCGTGTGTGTGTGTGTTTATCAGCTCAGTGCAGATGGGTGGCAGAGTGGCTCTTGCTGCCAAATGATTCAGTATGCTAATGAGTTGTTATCTGTAGTGCTGCAGGAACAATATACTGTCTTTCTCACAGTGGGAATCCAGCCTGTTGGGAGCAGATTACACTGCACACACCGCCAAGGTAGTTATTTATATTTTCACACAGAGTAGTAGGAAAATACATAAATGCAAACACACACACACACACTTATGCACACATATCCGCAGATAGGCCTATAAACAAACAAGCAAAATAACATTTAACAAACGCACACACACCACCATCAACATGAACAGCAGCATGAATAAGGTGGAACTTTGACAGAAATATACATCCTTCACCAGTAGATGGAGATGTTATTCTGGGATTTCCTCTTTAACAGGTTTCCCTTCAATATTCCTCATAAAGGTAAATTAATTCATAATATTCAAGTCAATCTTCCAATCAATAAAGATTTTCCAGTTGAGAGATATTTCTACCTTCACTACTTCCTGTCTGGAGGTTCCTGTACAGGGAACAGGCTGTTGCTGAGCACGCCTAATATTACCTAAAACGAAAGCAGCTATTGTTTGTACTTCATTTCTGTCACATCCAATTTGATGGAGTTGCACTGGAGACTATTTTTATCAAGTTCGATAGCATCAGCATCAGTGACTCCTTATTATAAAGCTGTCATTTACTCTTTAATTCACTGTTATAATTAGGTAGAAAGAAAAAAACACGTCAGTTTAACTCGAGTTCTTCAAATGTCACTAAGGATACGGAGATTTCCAAACTAGGTCTAAAGTTCTTAGTAATTCTAAGGTTCTTCATTTTGGCCAAACATTAATGTTTCTTGATTGCTAACCAAATCTGGTGGTGTTTGATCAGGATGAAATTAAAAGAAAATTAAAAAAAAAAAAAAAAAAGAGCGGGGAAAGTTTTGGTGTTGAAAATTCTAACCTTGTCTGAACAATTTAAATGTTTTTTTGTATTTAAATGTTATTTGAATAATCACTGGTGATCAGCTACATAAATACTACATAATTCTTTTCAAAGTTTTCACAATTGTATTTACAGTTGTATTTAAATTGCAGTATGATTTAACTCAATTTAGTGTGGATGATAGACCTGAAAAAGAAAAACATTACCTGCCTCCTAAATTTTTTCATGAAAGACACCAGAGAAAAAAATGCTGCCTTAAAATTCGGACATCAGTGTAAATAGAAATCCTCTGTGTCTACTATGATACAGTGTTTTTGATTATAGTAACTGTTTATCTTCCTACAGGCAGCAGTCTTGGTTGAGTGTACAACCTGAAATATAAATCCCCCTCAGGCAACACATGTTCTCCAGAGTAAATCAAAGTGTTACGCAGATTTGTAAATGAATACACACACTAAGTACTTTTTTTTATTAAATTGCATTGAAGAGTGAAAATACACTTCTCAGGTATATGTCCAATTTTAAAGCTTTGTTGTTATTTAAGACTCCAAGTGGGAGAAAGCCCTGAAGAATATATTTATTTAATAGTTTTTATAAATTAAAATGATTTAAATCTCATTTATTTGTCTCACTCCCAATGAAATGTTGATACTTAGATACACTGATCATTATGACTCTGAGATTCATATTCACACTTCAGTCAGGTAATCTGAGGATACATTTCTGTGAAAATTGTTGCACAAGTTAGGTGCTCAATATGTGACATTATTAGTATCTAAAACTTCATCTTGCTTATACATTTTGTTGTATGTGTAAGTGTATCATATGTGCTTAGAAAAATATGTGACTGTGCCTAATTGCAACCTTGCATAAAGAAAAGCATTTAAAACCAGCCAATGCAGCTCCCCTGCCTCCTACATTTAACGAACACGTCACAACATAAAAAGTCTCAGAGCATCTCGGTGTGGCTGAGTGTATACCGAATGTACTGAATGTAATTTATCTTCAGAATGAATTGCTGCTGTATAAAAGTAAATGAGTTATTATCGGCTATAATCTGGTGAGAAGTCCTGACTCTTTAACGTCTAATGAGATATAGTATTTGTAAAAGTCTATTCTATTCTATTTTTCATTGTGCGGTGTGGGAGCATTAGAGTATAATTTATGGTGCAGCTTGATCTACTGCAGAGGGTTATCATCTCTGCTCAGGACTAAGGTGTATGACGTTATGGGGGTGTAATGTCAATTATATATGTGTACATACATGTATATATAATGTGTTTTTTTAAATCATATTACTTTCTGCGTTCCAGTGAATCATCCAGACTTGCCTTTTTCCCCTTGTTGTATATCGTTGCCATAGTGTGCAGTTTTTTCAATAACATCACGACAGAGGTATCACTTTCAATCTTTATCTGAAATATTTGTGGGACCATTATGTTTTTGTAGCCTACTGTCTTTGTGTATTAATCTCCAGAGCTTCTGTCCAAAAATTGAACACCTTGCGCCCTCTAGTGGGAAACAAATGCAATATGTCATTTATTTAAATTATGTCCAAGTAATACAAATGGTTCACTGGCGTTGAGCTTTTCCCTTCTCTTTGCAATGGCAAATAGCTTTTAAATGAGTGTATAAGCTGTTTCTGTGTAAATACAACCCAAGGATCATCAGTTTCAAGCAGAGTCATTTTTAATGCAGTGTTACAAAGAGCTGAAATGTTGCATACAGAAGATTAATCGGGCCTCACCCGTCTCCAGGTACAGCAAGGCAAGTAAAGCATTTGGTTTGATTAGCATGGGAGCTAGCAGATACTGAGCAGCAGTGCTTAGCTGAATCACATTAAAATGACAGAGCAGTGGAAAAGGCTGAAAGTTGCAGAGTCTGCAAGAGGCTCAAATCAGAGCTCTGTCGAGGATGCATTCACAGGTTTGTCAGCTCAGTAGGTTTGGTCTTTATGTCTGGGTAAAGTAAGAAGCCAGAGAACGTGCTGTCATCTTCACTGCTGGAGTAAACTCCATTCCAGTCTCTCAGTGTCTCCAGCCACACCTGGTCACCTTCGTTCAGCTGCAACAGCGCGAGATTAGATGCCTGATCGATGTCTTGGCCATACAGAGAGTCTCTTGTCCGTAGCTTCCGCATTCCATTAACCACCAGGGCTGCACGCACAGGCCGGTTGCGCACAGTGATGTGATAGCTGAATAGGTAGACCCCGGGGTATGTGACGTTGAACTTATTGAGTCCCGGGTCCCAGTGTCCTTCCCCATTGTAAAACACCTTATCAAACTTCACAGGCAGGCCCGGCGGAGGGAAGGAGCGGCTGGGGAACAAACCTACACTGAAGGCAGATCGAACCTGAACGGCACTCTGACCCGGAGGTCCTTTGGGACCCCGAGGCCCACGAGGACCTTTAGGCCCCTTCTCTCCCCTCAACCCTGCCAGTCCCCTCCCACCTGGGAGGCCTCTAGGTCCAGTATCACCCTTCCCTCCTGGAGGCCCTGGCTCCCCCCGTTCTCCCTGTGCACCGTCAGCTCCATTCAGTCCTGGGGGGCCCATCTCACCTCTTAGACCTGGGGGTCCATGATCACCTTTCTCTCCTTTCTCACCTGGCAAACACTCACTTGGCTGCCCTTGTTCACCTTTCTGACCCTTTGACCCAGGAATCCCTGGGGGACCCATCAGCCCCTCTGGGCCAGGGATGCCTTTAGTCCCATTCAGGCCAGGCTCTCCTCTTTCTCCTGGGTCTCCTTTTAGACCAGGGAAGCCACGTTCACCTTTTTCTCCTTTGGGGCCTGGATCACCTGTGTGTGGAGGGTTTATGTTTATTTAGGAAGAAAGGTTTGAATGAAAATATGTTATTATGTACCTCAATGCACTTTGAGAAACAATAACTATAAATCATGACTTTTGCACATGTGTAGCCAGGTTCTTACAGGAAACTACACACCCTTTTCTCCAGGTTTTCCTGGCATACCAGGGGTACCAGGTAGACCTGCAGGTCCTGGATCACCTTTTTCACCTGCAGCAGTTTTGATAAATAAAGCGTAGAAAATGACATCCAAAAAGTACTTATACAAAACACCGTTTTGCACAAAAGGAGAAAGAGACAGAGAGAGAGAAACCCTTAGACATTCAAGAACTCTCCTGCTGTCAAGCCTCGTTGTACCTATGTCGCCATTGAGTCCATTGGCTCCAGGTAATCCTGCTGGTCCTGGAGGTCCTCTGGGCCCTGTTTCTCCCTTCTCTCCTGGCAACCCTGACAACACACGAGAGTAAAAAGAATAAAATCTTTGACTTAAACTGTAATTTCCCTTACAATAAAAAAAGTTAAAATCCGTCTCACCCAGAATGCCCCTCTCGCCTGGTGGCCCCGTTGGCCCTCTTTCTCCCATAGGCCCTACGGGACCTTTTTCTGGTGGACAGCACTCACAGAAGTTGAAGAAGCATTCGTTGTAGTCAAGGGTAAAGTTTGAAAGGATGTTCCCGGGGGGCACTATGGCATCATTGTGAAATTCAGTGGGGTATGTGTCAATGGAGTATGTCGTGCTATCTGTAGAGGGCAGGGAATATGCATCCATCATAATGTCAGTTGTTTCTTCAGTGTTCAGGCTGCTTGTAGGAGATGGGGTCGTTGTCGTGGTTCGTCCAAATCGTCCACCTCCATCACCGCTGGCGCCAGCTCGAGGTGGCTTCTTGGTGCTCTGGGGTTTGGGCCAGCGTGTGGTTCTGGCACCAGCTGCCAGCATGGCCATGAGGGCCATGCAGAGAGTGGTCAGCACAACAGCCCGAAGGGGTGGCATATTGACGGCTGGGCACAATAATCTAATGGAAGAATTCAGGCAAAACGGGTGAAGCGCTGATCATTTATCTTGCATCACAGACAAATAGCACAGAGGGCATCTTACCTGTTGATGACACTTGATTCTTCACTCCGTCCCTCAGAACAAGTGGTCGGTGCAGTTTTTCTTCCTTCCTTTTATTGCCCTGGTTCTCCAGCTTATGTACCTCTAAGCCAATGACAGAACAAGGGACAGAAAACTCTGGGGTTATTGGGTGGCAGGTGGGCTGGCAGCAACAGATTACATGACTCCTGAGGGATGCGAACTAAAGCAGATTGTTGTACAAGGCAAGAGTTTATGTCTTTGTGATATTGGATATGAATCCAGGGCCCAGGAGTGTGCAAACTGCCTAGGTGTTGCTCACACACATGCTTGCTTTGTACAGAAACAGGAGACAATATAAAGTTACAAAGACAGATACACAGTCAAAGAACATGCCTGCATACACTGACTGTTTATACACAAAAACATACACATTGTTGGTAATGAATACCGTTTCATATGAGAGTTACCAAGTGCAGTACCAAGTGAGAGTTGTCAACTCACTACACCATTTGGCAGCACCTCAAAGCAAACAGATCACCAGATACAGTGGGACAAGGATCAGTGTCCTAAAACAGGCACCAGTAATCTAACTAGTCATCTCCTTGATCTAAAAGTAAACCCAGTAAATCAAGTACACCTCACGGAAACCTGGCACCAGTGAACCGAGCTTCACATCTCTCGAAAGTTGTGCTGGATGTCATTTCAGTTTCTGAAATGAACTCATGAGAGATTTGGATATTTAGAAATAGTTGATCAGTGAGGACTTTCCCAGTAAAGTAAAATAATAAATTAAATGAATAAATAAAAAGGAGGAGGTCATTAGTAGACATCCTGGCAAATTCTATGACTGCACCACAAAAAAATTTATTTTATATGAAATAATTTGCTGTAAGATTGAAACAAAAGCACAACTAAGAGGTTAAGTCCGATTACCTTAAGCATGCTCCTTAATCTGAAAAGAAAAAAAAAATGCTTCCAAGCAGCCAGACTTTCTCGTAATGTTTTAAAGGGATCTTGAGCAATAATTCTCTCAGCTTTCTGAAGGTTTTTCAAACTTTTTCTTTGGACATTGGCTGCTTTTACACTAATTTACAGTGCAGTCCTTGAACTCTACTATTTTAGCCACCTTACACTGACCTTTGAATCGCTCAAGCATAAGAAAGGCACTTAACTTAAGGGATGAGCCGGTGTTGTGTGTCTATATAATAAAAGTTTGTTACCAGCAGCCTGTCACGAAAACACATAATGTGTTCCCATTTCTTTAGTTGAATCTACACAAAATGCCAAAGACAACACAGTTTGAAGGCCTAACATATTTCAAATTGTTTTAAGAAGGAAGGCTTCCTGGACTCAGAACACTCCCATTTTAGGTGGTCTTTGGAATGAATACATGTACACTAAGATATCCAAAAACTTCAAGGCACTTTCATATGGAATTAATATAAGTTTATTCTCAAAGAATTGTTGTATTTAACCTAAAGCTCATTGCAATCGTTGCTTAAATGTAGTACAAAGTGTGACATTTGTTGATTCTGCTTCACAAAACGAGTTTACTATAAACCATTTTAATTTTAAAACCTCATTTTTAATCTTTAGGCCAGTGT
This sequence comes from Perissodus microlepis, assembly GCF_051167445.1. Taxonomy (NCBI): domain Eukaryota; kingdom Metazoa; phylum Chordata; class Actinopteri; order Cichliformes; family Cichlidae; genus Perissodus; species Perissodus microlepis. Next base: position 15,778,293 of record NC_140478.1, read on the forward strand.
CCCAGCTGCAAAGTGTTTTTTACATTGATAGAATAAAAAGATGGTTGTATAGGTTAGCAGAACACGAATATGCCATACGCACAGGTAACATTATTTACCCCATGGCACTACCTGGACTTTCATAATAATAATCCTTCTACACTATAAGGGGCTTGAATTAACCACATTATTCTTTCAGTACAGAGAGGTACTAGACAAAGAAGTCTTAACCAAAATGAACCTTTTTGGATTTGTAAAATACAGGCCACTAAAAATTGTCCCTTTGAAGATGCATATATGTTATCATTAGTTGATTTCACTGTTGTCTTTTCTTTTGTCTGACTTGGATTGAATTTGAGCTCTTGCATCTGCCAAGTTACTGAGGACTCCTCCTATTGTTGAAGATTTACTGGTGGAATTTTCCACTCTCACCCTGAGTGGAAGTTTTCTACTACTGGAACACCACATGTCGAAGACCCCTTAGGGAGCAGAGATTCAGTGTGTTCATGGACGGTGTTTTCACCCAGATGAAGGCCCGTTTGCTGAAGAAATATAACCAAGATAAAGAAATAAGAATAAAGGCACTTTTATTGTATAAGAAAAAGAAAGTGCGTTGGAGGTTTTTTTTGTTTTTGTTTTTGGTATTTTAGGCATTGTATTTTTGCAACAACAACTTGATTCCCAAAAAAGTATTAGCTAAAAACTGGGCATTTCTTAGCATGGAGTGCAATGTGTGCTTAGGAGAAGACAGGCCTTACAAAAAACTACTTACAGCAGATGAACAGTAGCTGAAAGTCCTTAGAACGCAGGAAAAATTCCAAAAAAAAGACCTGACAGATGACCTGAGAGATGCATCGGGCCCTGCAGTTGATCCATCTACTGTTCATCAAAGCCTGATCAGAAATGGTCTCAGTGGTAGTTGTCAAGAAGGCATTCTTAAGGAGAGGAAATAGGGGGGAAAGATGAGGTATGCAAATAACACAAGATCTGGACTGACATTTGGTGCCAATAGGTCTAATTGAGTGATTAATCCAAATTTAAAGCTTTTAATTGGTATGATTTCTCTGCCTGGAATTGTCCCTTTACAACTTTATGTGCCCCCCCCCCCCCCTCCATCATTTGACTCCAAGAATGTAAATTATAGAATTAGCAGTGAGTGTTATTCCTTAAACTGCCACCAGGAGGTGGCATTTTTCAACCATTGCTGTAAAACATAAAGACATCGCCTCCCATTAGTTTAGGGCCAAAAGCTGCCTGCTTTGAAACGACCACATAATTTTATCTACTTTTAAATACTGTTGCATGAGTATTGGGACTAATTTATGTATTTTTTCTATTCTGCTGCATTTTTATTTTGGGCCTCGTTAAATGTTCTCCATAACAGTCAGCAGCCCCATAAAACATCACATTATCACACAGTATTTTAAGTCATACGAAGTGAAAATGCCGCTATCTAGATTATGACTGTGATGTATTACACTAGATGACCTCATCATCTGATTCCGCAGTCACCACCATTTGTCCAGCGTTCTGCTTGCGCATGGTCTGAGTTTGCGGCTGCGCAGTCTCGTCAGTGCCGACTGCATTTGAGGAACGAGTGGACGTGAAGTTGCTCGCTGCGAATAAACCGTTTCCGCTGGTCTTTCAACATAAAGCACCTGATTTGGCCGCATTGCTCGCAGCTCCTGCCTCTTCTACTATTTTGCTTCGTTAAACACACATTCGGATTTCCGATATTGTTCTCGCTCCTTGTTGGTGGTTTGACAGTTCTTAAGTAGGAAGGTGTATGTGTGTGTGTGTGAAATGTGTTGTTGATGCGGAGACTGAATCGGCACATATCTGACAGTAGGAACGGGGTCAGCGGTGAAAAAGAAGGACATATTGCAGTCACTTCGTCCCCCTGGTGACTCCTATGTCTGTCAGCGTGGTGGGTCTAACCCAGAAAATCCGTCGTTTTACAATGGGTTGTGGGAGATCGGCTCAACTCGGAGAATCCTCTTGCAGCTGTTTAGAGAGCCGGGGATAGGACCAAGACGTTGTGTTGAACCAATGAGGGTGGCCTCCTCTCTTTTGTCCTCTGTTTTCGGCCGGGTGTCTGGCAGCCAAGCTGTGCACAGTGCGTAAATGCGCTCGGAGCAGGCAGACCGAGCTCCGAACAAATGTTTAAATCCTGTCTTTTTCTGACACAGTGGTAGTTAATCGATTTCTTCATAGTTCCGCTGAGCGGATGGAGTGAATTGTGCAGACGGGGGGAGAGACAGACCGCAGTTTGGTTGCGTGTGATGATAGGAGACACAATGACGCTCTTGTCTCTTTTGGGTCGGATCATGCGTTATTTTCTCCTCAGGCCGGAGACATTGTTTCTGTTATGCATAAGCCTGGCGCTGTGGAGTTATTTCTTCCACACGGACGAAGTCAAAACCATCGTCAAGTCCAGCCGGGATGCGGTGAAGATGGTGAAGGGGAAAGTGGCGGAGATGATGCAGAATGACCGGCTGGGAGGCCTCAGTGTCCTGGATGCAGAGTTCTCCAAAACCTGGGAGTTCAAGAATAACAACGTAGCCGTGTACTCCATACAAGGTAGGAGAGACCACATGGAGGATCGCTTCGAGGTGCTCACCGACATCACCAACAAGAGCCACCCGTCCATATTCGGGATATTTGATGGTCATGGTGGCGAGGTAAGCAAGAGGTTATGAGGGCCCCTTTTATTTTATTTTATTGTATTTTATTTTATTTTTTAGCAGCACAGTGAATTTGGTAGGTAAAGAGAACGTGATGTATCTTAGAGTGCCGTTTTATTTAATGCTGCTACATTTATAGATATTAAAAAAAAATCTTAATTTAGCCTCGTTGAGTGGGTTAATTTGCTACCAATCAGGGTTTGAAATAACAAAAGTTAAGGTTACAAACTTTCCACAAGGGTGGTAGAGAGCTCCCCCTCCCCACTCCGGCATTGTATTCCCTTGTTTGAACACCTCCACCACTGCCAATCAGGGAGGTGACTTGGATTTCATCACAAAGGGCTTTGTGTGTGTGTGTGTGTGTGTGTGTGTGTGTGTGTGTGTGTGTGTGTGTGTGTGCAAGAACAATGGTTTGTAGTATGTGTGTGTATGTGCGTGTGTGTGCCCTCCAGTCCCTGTGTTATCAAGAGTCAGTTGTTTCTCAGGATTGCCTGAAGAACAAATGTCCTGCGCCATCTGTCACACCATCACCACTGTCCCACAGAGCTCCCAGTATAGGACATATTGTTGCATATTTCACTCAGTGATAACGTCTAAGAATAAGAGTGCCATGCAGCTATAAAAGTATGGAAAAAAGGAAGTTTTGTCCCTAAATGCAGTATATGCTCAATAAAAATGGTCTGCTGTTCCCGTACAGCAAATGGGAACGAGCCTGAGTCATAAATCTTATTTCTAATTTGGAATATTTTCCACATACGTATTATCTGTTGCACTTTATGATACAGTCCATGACTTGGCCTGTAATTCCTCCAGATTTAACTTGAAATTTTACATTTATTTTTGAAACTGGATGAAATTTGGGTGAATTTTTATTTACCTGCAAATACTTATAAGAAACCTACATGTGATTAAAAGGGTGGCAATTCTACTGTAAGTACTTTTAGGTAGTGAGTAACTTCAAGTACTTTACATGTACTTGTGGGCCATTTTATGAAGTGGCTTAACCTTACAGTTTTACAATGTAAATATGCCCCACCTTTAGGGTCATGGGCTGTATTGTAGAGTGGCCTAAACCCCTTTCTGACATCATAAGTATAATTTACTTTTAGAGGTGGCAGTTGTATTGTGGAGTGCCTTAAACTCCCCATCTTGAATAATAATAAATAGATTCTACTTTAAGGTGTGTGGGCTGTGTTAAAGAGTGGTTTAACCTCCTGTCTAATGTTGTAACTGCACCTTTTTTATGGTCTTGGGTCCTATTATGGAGTTATTTAACCTTGCCCTATGAGAAAAAAGCTCGAGCAGCACTTGTAGTATTAAGAACAGCTTTATTGTTCATGTTTCAGCTTCTTGCTTTCATTGGGGTCACCATAAAACATATCAAAAAGTTTAAATTGCATATGTATAAACTTGAGTTTAGCCCTTTATTCTGGTGTACCTAATAAAATTGCACCCTAATTTCAGAACAAATTTCATTCAAATTCCACATTAAATCTGAGGAAATACGGGCTAAGACGTATTATAAAGTGTTACTGTTTTCTTAATAAATACATCAGTTTTTATTTATATTTTGAAAATTAAGGAGTTGTGAAAAAGTTTTTTAATTTCTTAATCTAACTTATTTCGCTTCAGAGCTTTTAAATATCCAGTTTAGTATCATTAACAGGCCAAGAAAACAAACTGTAGTTCACATTTGACTTGAAACAGTGAAACTGGGATTTTTGCTTAAAACTATCTGAAACAGTAAATCAGAAGAGTTGGTGATTACATCCAGTCTATCCTCTCTTTTAAGCACATCTTAAGGGATTCATTAGACACAGGCAATTAATTTGCTGTCTTAAGGAAACAGGCATTAGTTTGTTAGCTCCCAGAAATGCTGTAACTGTCGGCGTCCGGATGTGTTCAGTCACAGGGAGGTAAACAAACAGACTGTGTTTAGCCTTTCTGTCTCTTTCTACTGTGTAAACAAATATTTTTCTTTCCTCTAATTCCCGATCTTGCACCCTCTTTCTCCTTTTCACGCTCAGTGTCTACTGTTTTTCTTTGCTCCCTTTAGTTTCTGTAGTTCATAAGTCAGATTTGTGTTGCTCTGTCTGGTTTGTTTATATGTGTTTTACTCAGGTTTGCCCCCCTTCTTTTTATCAGTAGTCACAAAGGCTTTGGACTTGTGTTGGGTTGCTTTGACATCGACCTCAGCTGCTTTTTTGTGTTCACACCGAACGCACCGAACGAAGGGTCATTAGCATCAGTGCACAGAACACATGCTGTAACATGCAAACACAGTAACCACAATTCCCAGTATAAAAACTAGGCTCTAGTAAAAACAAACTACGTGGGACCCTCAGTGCTAATGATATGCAGGCACAAACTGTAGGAAGTGACATCTGTTTGCTGCTGATCTTTTTTTTGCACTTTCGTGCATTTGGAAGGCCACACAAACCCTCACGCATCACCAATATTGAATGAAGCCATACTGCCAAGCCAAATATGGGCAGATAGAACAGGCCGTCTCTGAGTGCAGGGTGTCCTGGCTCTGAAAATATGCACAACATTCCTCAAACATTCTGTGTTTTTCTCTACAGTTTTTATTTTCTATCAAGGCACAAATTGTGGCCTTGAAATATAAAAGTCAGCACAAGCTGCTGCTCCATTTTTAACTTGCCTTACAGGGGAAGAGACTATTTGCTTTGACTAGTTAACACCTTAAACAGGCTTTCACGTTACTTTGCTGTACAAACTAAAATTCAATCCTGCATGCTGGCTCTGGGAAGAAGTAGAATTTAGTAAAACAGCACAGTTAATAAGAAATCAAGATCCATAATCTGTATTTTCACTTTAAATGGGGCTGAGATGATATTTTACATTAGCTGATTAAATGTAAAGGCTGTAAAATATTGGAGTCCTTCGAGAGGTTTGTAACTGCACTCAGTCTGGCATTTCCTGCTATTTACTGCAAATGGAAATTTACACTTGAAGCTCTTTCCCTGATCCAGCCTCCCTCAGTGCTTCTCCTCCATTAAATAGATCATTGAGCACAGGAAGCAGACAGGGACTTGATTTGTCCCTCCTGATAATTAGACATAATTAGACATTCCATACACTTCACGGTAAATATTTTGAGCAATATCATGGTTCAAATGTCAACTGCGCTCGTGGATAAACCTGATAAACCCGAGTATTATTTTTTATTACTGCATCACGTCAGAAGGGAGCAAAATGAAAGCGCGTGGACTGAAGGGCACAAAGTGTCCTTGTTTCGTAGGAGCTGTGAATCTGAAATATGAATGCAGGGACATCAAGATGGTGTAAAATGCTCCCGTTTTTAGATTTGATTTGACAGCATTAGCATAATGGAAATCTTGGCGGAGAAAACGAGGGTGGAAGCAGATATGTGAAGGGAGGAGGTGGAGGAGTGGGCTGGAAGACGAGGAGGTTGCTCAATAATTCAGCTCTGAACACCTGGTGTTAAAGCACTCCTCTAAATTAAAGTTGTGTTGCCTGGCGAGACATAAAAAATAATCTGAATCATAACCTTATTTATTCTGTCTTTCAAAGCTGGGGAACATTGTATTTATTCAACACGATGAAATCGATCCATATATTATGGCACCAAAAGTTATATGAAAAGTCACCAGAAATCAACATTACATTTATAAACAGTATATCCAATATACAAATCTAGCAGGCATTAAATAAAAAGAGTTTGACTGCTGACCACTTTTCAGTATTTGTTTATTTTTGGCTCTGTTTTGGGCAGCACCAGTTTAAGGAAACATCTGTTTGCTATTTCTTTCTACTTATTTGTTATGATCACAGGCACTGTCCTGTGTCTAATCCTCTCTGTGCCTCCCTTCTTCCCCTTCTGACGTCTTAGGCTGCAGCTGACTATGTGAAGGCCCACCTGCCCGAGTCCCTGAAGCAGCAGCTGCAGGCCTTTGAGAGAGAGAAAAGAGAGAGCGCTCTCTCGTACGCCAGCATTCTCGAGCAGCGCATCCTGGCTGTGGATCGTGACATGCTGGACAAGCTCTCTGCAAACCACGATGAAGCAGGTCAGAAGGAGAAGGAGGAGGAGGAGGAGGAGGAGGAGGGTGGAAGGAAATGGGCAAAAAAAAGATATGTGGTCAATGTGTGTGTGGGGGAAACTTTGAAACTAAAATTGCCACATGAGACAAATAGAGGAAGCACGTCTCACATGTCTTGTAAACACACTGTGCAAGCACTTTTGCCAAGAAGTGTCAAGAGTATTCCTTTAGTGCACTTTAATATAAAGCTGGCTGTTTGCGTGGAAGTTGGCATGTTAAGAACGATGCTTTCGAGTACTCTCATTTTCACGCTCTCTCCTCTTAAGGGACTTTGGCATTGCAGAACCTCACCTATGAAAGAAAATCCTCACAATTTCCTGTCTTATACCCTCTCATCTCCGTACTCCCACCTGACATTTACGTCTCTGGCCAAGTCCTTCTACAGCCCACTCGAAACGCTGGCTGAATTAGAAGAGTGAGATGATTGTGTAACACTATGCTGATCCAGATTTACGCTGATGTTTCAGAGAAACAGTTCAGATTGATCGGTTGGTGGCATTTGATACGTCTGCCTGGGAAAACAGTTTCCTCATATTTTTGACCTACTATTATTTTTCATTATTGATGTTTTTTTTTGGTGACAGTCTGCCACAGCATCTCATCAGGATAGTGACGATACAGTTAATGACTGGCCACTGGCACAATGGTGTCTCTATAAAATTAATTTTAATAATTGAGCTTGATCTAGTATTGACCCACAGGTTAGCAACTTTATTATGGAAAACTCTGTTTTATTTATGTTTTATTTATTTATTTTAAAGCTCACATTCATACATGTCATCGAGCATATTCTTTAAGGTAGTTTTATCTTCTGAAATCCCTCTGTGGTAGTGTGAAAATAAATTCATTACAGGAAAGGTGCTGCTATAGCTCACTGGGATGAGTGGGGTTTACTGCAAGTCATCCCCCCATCCTCTTCCTGCTTTTCTGTCCACCCTCTACATTGTACAATATAGGTAAAATACAAAAAATAAATCTTAAAAACAACAACAAAAAACACCCCATACTTGAAACATATCTACTGTGTGCATTGCTGTAGTGTAGTGGTGCACAGGTTTGCGAAGCAGCAAAACAAATCCCTTGAGTTTTGCATCAGTAGGGGCAGCTGGAATAAAAAATTTGTCTAATCAAATATTTGGAGCTATCTGAAGTCATGAGTTACGTTCTCAAAAGCCAGCATAAACAAAACAAAATCTAGTTTTAAGTATTACTGTTAATCTGGCATAAAAATTATTTGTTATATTTTGTGGTGTGATTAAAATAAAAAAGTTAAAGGATAATATAAGATCACAAAGATGTGCCTGTAACAATTCTGAGGTGTTTTTTTTTTTACTTGTAGCTGGTTACAGTACAAAAATCACTAATGATTAGTGTTTGGATTTTTGTTTTTGTCTTCTCTTTGAATTTCCCACACAGGAACGACATGTCTGATGGCGCTGCTGTCAGATAGAGAGCTCACAGTGGCCAACGTTGGAGACTCGCGGGGTGTGTTGTGTGACAAAGATGGGAATGCTGTCGCCCTATCACATGACCACAAGCCGTATCAGCTTAAAGAGCGCAAGAGAATCAAGAGGGCAGGTAAATAATGAGTATAAGAGTGTAATATAAAGCTTAGGCGTTGTGTAGCTGCTGTGGATATGGGGTCCTTTGTCGCCATCTGTTGGTCTGTTCTGGGAAATCACTGAGTTAAATTCAATGCAGTGTTAGAAATAGGTTGTGATTAAAGTTATTTCTTAAACTTTAAATTGGAAATTTTACTCTTTTTACTTTTAGGAGGCTTCATCAGTTTTAATGGATCGTGGAGAGTCCAGGGAATCCTCGCTATGTCCCGCTCCCTCGGGGATTACCCACTGAAGAACCTTAACGTAGTCATTCCCGACCCCGACATAATGACCTTTGACCTGGACAAACTGCAGCCAGAGTTCATGATCCTGGCCTCTGATGGCCTGTGGGATGCCTTCAGCAACGAGGAGGCAGTGCGCTTTGTCCGCGAGCGCCTGGACGAGCCTCACTTTGGTGCCAAGAGCATCGTCCTACAGTCTTTCTATCGTGGCTGCCCTGATAACATCACCGTCATGGTAGTGAAGTTTAAAAGTGGAGCAGGGGGGAACAGCAAGGCAGGGGAGTAGGTGAGGGTCGAGTTTAAAGCTTGCGTCATGATCAGTATATTTTTCCTCCCATCTTCTGGATGTATCAGTAAGTACATCATCACGGAAGGACTGGGAGAAGTATAGATTTCGACTGGGCTTTTAACTAATGCACACACATACAGAGAAATGTACACACACACACATGCAATGATATGAGAAAATGAAGCTCGATTTAATTTGACCTGATGGAGAAAAGGGCATTTAAATACAATACAGTTCACAGCCATCTGCTAAACGGATGAGGAATTGATTAAAATATTGAAGTACAGAACCAAGACTACCAGACACGGGAGGGGGGTGGGGTCTTTTAACCAGCACACATTAGACTGTGATGACATCACTGCTGTTTACTGTACATGCACACGCACATGAATGGTACAGGTCCACTGGAGGCTTCTTCAGAGGAGGCTTCAACCAGTGCCTGCACAACAATTACTGTCCATCTGCAAAAACACCACCCGGCTTGCTGCATTTTGATGATTCTCTGATTGTATGCATTTGTTAGACTTTCAAACGGGAATAATAATTTCTCAAATGTAAGAAGACTCCAGTGGATCCATACCTCTACTTAATTTCTGATAACAATACACACATATCACTTTTGAGTATTAAGCACCTATTTTGTGGCTTGAGGATGACGGTAAAAGCTTTGGGAGATTTATTGTTTTTGCATTTATTTAAAATCCATGCTCAGTACAGCAGATTTTAAAACTAAGCAGTCACATAAAGAGAAGGAGGTAGAAGGTAAGCACTGACAAGGGCTCGTGGCTTATTGAGCTGATAATTTTCTTTTTAGGTGACACACATTTTAAACATCTTTAAATTAAATATCTTTTTTTAAAGTGATGCTGGAAGTCAATTTTGGAGTATCTGATAATTCATTGACCAAATAAATGCTAAATAAGCTTTTTTTTTTAAATATTGCACATCAATTTAATCAACTTAGAATAGGCATAAAGATGATCTGAATGTCCATAATTTTTTCAAAATGTGTTTAAATGTTGAGGGTCAGCTGTTATTTTATTGCATTAAGATTGACAAAAAAAAATCCGTTCTGGTTCTTATCCTTCAAGATCTCCAATAGAATGGACTCAGATGTTTCTTCAGCTATTTGAACATTTACATCTCGTTCCCAGACATGGATTAAGCCTGATCCTAAACCATAAACTTTAATCATTGTCGATCTTCATTTAATTTTTCTTTTAGTCTGGGGCTTGTTTCAATCCATGCCTGGGAAACCTGGTGTTATTTTCTTCACCTCTGAAGAATCCTTAATCAACATTACGCTAACCGAGTGACTTTAAAGGTTGAAACTTAACATTTTGAAAGAAATTTATCAAGTCTGTAGAAGGTGTGTGATACTCAAAAGTGAAATTTGTGTGTGGAATGCGACTTTAACTACAACACACACATACACCACATGAGCCACAATCTTATAACCACCTATTAAATATTGTGTGGATCCTCTTTGCCAAACACCTCTGATCCAACAGAGTGCATTCACTGGAATTCTGAGAGGTTGGTGTGTGGGACAGGGATGTTTGCACTGCATGCTTTGGCTCATGTGGGTTTCACGGTGGTGGCTCTAATCTGATGCCCAGTTGGCTCTCGATTTTGGGGTCCCTGGAGTTATTCGTAGGCAGTTTTATATAGTGGTTGAAAGTGCGTTGCCTTGCTGGGAGAGGCCATTCTTGGTCTGCAGCAGTGTTTAAGTGGGTGAGATGTCATCAAGGTTACTTGCTCCACTTGTCAGTGGTTTAAATGTTGTGGCTTATACATGTAACTTCCACAGAAATGCATATGATTCTAAAAAAAATGCACTTTTCAGATGTTTATTTTTTGGAATGGTAAATTCTTACATATCAGCAAACGTAAACACTGTTTACCCTCAGCAACGCAAGAGGGTTTCACTCTACGTCGAGCCCGACACTCACCTCTTTGCGAGGCTACGGAGGAAACGCAAACTGTTCCATTCAAGTGGACTTACACTGTCTGTATCAGGGCATGTGCTTCAGCTTAACCATGTTCACGAACGAATGACCTAACGGCGTGAGGCAACGGACACTGGTGGCTGTCTTCGACCTGCGAAGCACACGAAGCGAGGAGGTGCAACGGACACACCTCGACCACGAAAGACTAAAAGACTAAACGATGTCGCATCACGAACTGTACAGCTGCAGCCAGAATGCTTGTAATTAGAAATACGATATGCTCCCGAAGCAATACAACTGGTGTCAATGACGCAGTCTGTCAAGGAAAGTTACCGTAAACCGTGCTTGATTTACTGCTGTTTTAAATTCACCTTTTACCACTGTGTATCATGACTTCATCAGTCGAGAGAGGGGAGTTTTGTTCCTTTTGTTTTCTTTCTTTTATTTTAACAGTTTACCCAATGCCTTATTTATTGTTATGTTTTTTGGATGTCTCAGGCAGATTGCCAAACCAGTATGATGTATTTTCAGTTTTGTCCTTCTGTACATGAGCAGAAGTTTACAATAAAACAAATACCCGTGATTTTAACGTGAGAAAGTTGTAAGTATTAAACTCTTTCCTCTGAAATATATCAACCGTTTTCATCTCCATCATCTCATGACAGGTATGATCAATTTGGATGTGTTTATTCTTTCCACATTTTATCATATATTAAATGCAATGCACATCACCTGCTGCCGGGTCTGTTGGAAAGCTCCACTGGAGCACTGCAGTCTTAAGTGCCTCCCGTTGCAAATATAGATTTTGGGGAGATGCAAACAGCTTCTCATATTTTTACCTCAAGACATTTCTTTTAAAGAATCTAGCTAACAACAGTCACAAAGGCTAGGAGGGTGAGGTCACACTAGGATTGAGGGAAAACACGTGACATGATCCGAGCGTTTCTGGGATGCTTCTCTCAGACCACAAATAGCTCTCTCACTCTCAGAGCTGCCGTCTGCAAGGCAACTCAACACCGCAGTCTTCAGCCTTAAAGCTCAGCGATGTCAAGTTCAGTGACACTCTGCACCAGGTGGCCAAACTCAGAATAGCCTCCACACGACTTCATCCAAATTCCTAAGACCAGTGTGGTCTAATAACTATAAAAATCAACAGCGTCACTCATCGGCTTTACGGGAACGCTTTACCGCTGTTTATTTAAATTTGGCATGCTATACGAGAGATCAGTGCGTGTGGAAGACACGTGAGATTCACTAACAAGCAGGAATACACCACTTCTGGCTTAAAAAAAAACCCTTAGATCGTTTTAGGAATCTTCTCGAAGTTCCAAACAACATGGGACAGCATGGCTCCAAATCTTCCATTGAAGCCCGTGCGATTTTTCAGAGCGATGGCGCAGCGGACATGTGCCAGAAAGCGGACACATGCTCTACCACAGGCTCAGTTGTCCGCTTTCAGAAGAGGGGGGCCAATCAGTCGGCCTGTCTTCACTCTTCCCCCCGGACAAGGCAGAAGTCAGAACTCGACTCTTGGCCCCTGCGTCGCCGTGACACCGGAGGACTGGTGTACGTGATGGATAACCCAACCGGCGGGGTGTGGGTGAAGCCGGAGGAGAAATGGTCCAGATCTTGATACAAAAAACTGAAATACAAATGATTTAATCAGTGGAATCAGTTGAGCATCTTACAGAGTAGCAGATGTTGTTGATTTATCTTCCTGCTGTGAGGTGAGCCTCCACTGTGCCCGCCCGCAATGCAGTGAGGTGGATTCAATCGACCTTCACCTTACCGAGGATTTGGCTGGACGGATCATTGAGATGAACGGATTTTTTCTTTATTCTGTTTACATGTTCAGTGTTAGACTGAGAGGGAGATGGTGAGGGGAGGTGATTAGCCACCGAGTCTATGTCTTTGGGTGCTCTATTATTCTGAATGATGTGAAGCAGAGTAAACAAAGGGAAGGGGCCTGGCTGTAGTGCTTTGGTCGATGGTGTCATGGTGAAACCTGCACCCTACCAATGGCTGACCAACCTTTATTGATTTTGTCCCACTTTCCTTTTTTTTTTTTTTTAATTATTTGACTTTTATTTCTGTTTATAATTACGCGTGTATGTGCTATACAACACACACGAGTATTAAAATACAATATTTTAAAATAACGATGGCGTTTTGGATGTGATGGAGTGACCTAGATTTAGGACGGAATGTCCACAAGGGGTAAAAGCAAGATGTGCGTGACGTGACCTCAAGTTTACGATGTTTGGCTGCTTCTGGAGCACTGGAATCTGAGTAGATTTTTTTTAATGTGCATCCATCTCATATTTAACATGGCTGACAAGCCAGTGTAGAAGTTGGTTCGAATACAAGAACTGTGTGTGTGCAAACAGGAAGAGCTTCGACGTTTTATTTATTTATTTATTTAAGTTTTTCTAAGTGTCACTTATTTAATTCCGTGATTGGACATGTCATTCAAATTTCGAAATGTTGTAACAGTTTGAGGCATCGCAGTCACTAAGGCACCTTCCACTGCGGTCCTTTTTAACTTTAACTGGTTTGGTGTAATTGGCTATTATTTAGTTTTTAATATTTAAGTCTGTTTGAGTACCCGGTTTTGTTCTCAGTGCGCTTTTGACACTTTTACGAATGCACATTAGTCAGCCTGATATCTTCGGATAACAAACATAAAGTGATGGAATAAATGACCAATAAAAGTGTAACTGGGGAACGGGAAACTTTGCCCTCTGGTGTGACGCCTTATCGGAACACAGTGCCTTAGCAGGGAACTAATGGCTTATCCATTAAACCTCAGTAAACGCACTAAGCAAACACCGCGTCAGAAGGGCACAGGAGGATGTGACTGTCCCACGTCAGTTAACAGCCTCTGTATCTGCGCTTCACCATGGGATTATGGGTTTCCAAACCTCAAGTGCAAGTTCTTCTGCTGGGTCTAGACAACGCTGGAAAATCGACTCTCCTCTACAAACTGAAGCACAACACTTGTGTCAGCACCGTCCCTACCATCGGCTTCAACGTGGAAATGCTCGAGGCCAGAAAGAACAGGAGAAAAATAGCTATAACGATCTGGGATGTCGGCGGTCAAGGGAACATGCGCGACCACTGGCCGAATTTCTACCAGAACGCTGGAGCTATCGTGTTCGTCGTGGACAGTGCCGACCAGGAGCGCCTGAACGAGGCGCAAAGGGAGCTGGAAAGAACTCTGAGAAATGATGAGCTCCGGGGCCGTCCGCTGATTCTTCTCGCCAACAAACAGGACGTCGACGGCGCGCTGAATGTCACTGAAATGAAGGACAGATTCAATATGAGAAAGATCTGCCAGGAGCGGGATTGTTTCGTTCAGCCATGCTCTGCGTCGACGGGATTTGGAGTTGAGGAGGCCTTTAAACGAGTGGTCCAAGTGGTCAAACTTCCGTCAGAGCCCGGTGCAGTGAAAGACAATATCAAGGATACAGTGCACTACCTCAGAACAAACACCAAACATTAACATTTATTTATAAGCAATGTGTTATTTGACAATATGACGAATGAGCTCTGACACTACCTTCTGCTTTAATTCCTTTATATCAACAATAAATCGTATTTAAAGAAATGCCATGTTTTGGTTACATTTCTATGATTCTTACGCCCACGGAGACATGCACTAATCATATGAACAGGTAAGCTGTTTATTGTGTGTGCGTTTAGAAACTGCATATCCGTATCTCCTTTTAATTATTAAACGCAATTCTGTTATCTCACAGTCGTGTATCTCACTGACAGCATCGTCAACCCAGGGGAAAAGCGCAACAAAGACAAGTGCAAATAGGTTTGGATGATTTAGTTGTGTTGCACTGACTCTCGGCTGTAAACAGTCTCCTTTGGCTAGTGTTTCATTTCACTTATGTATGAAATGATAGATGCTGATAATCCACTGATTAGCTTTTCGCTAGTCTGCAAAAACATAATCTAAATGTGGTAAATGCTGACTGTATTCATTTTACTAGGCTGTATTAGAGTCTGACTGATTAAAGAGCAGATACTGTAGGCTTGGCAAACCCAAAATTGTTGCTCTTGTTTTTTGTTTTCTTTATCTTTGTTATGTCATATCACAGCTAATCTATGAAGCATTAGATGTGATATGATAATAAATCGAGCCTCAGTGCTGAGAGTATTTAGCAGAAAATTAAGCTAAACCTGAACACTCACTTGGACACACTTTTTTGTGGAAGAAATAGAGGAATTGGATCAAAACATTTTCCAGAGGCATACAGTTCATGTTGTATGGAAATTCACCTGGCGATATTTTGTGCGTTCTTCTCCAAAAATGCGCACTATAGTGACAAATATCTCGAATATCGAATACTTGAATCTATAGTGCTACGTGTTCGTGCCTTGTAGCTTGTCCGTCACAGGATTCCGGTCGTCGATCTCTTTCCGTCCCGAACCGTCTCCTCATATGTCGGCAGATGTTTGCATTCATCGTATGTTGGCAAATGCGCAGCGGCAGCTGGATCCGCCGAGCTGTCCGGTGTACAGCTCTCCATAAGCATTTCTTGCGATGTGGTGGCCGCTGGCTGTCCATTTTGAGGTGGGATGTCCTGCCTTGATCTTGAACACAGCACCCTCTGGACAAAGTATCCCAACGCGAAGAGAAGCAGCAGAATAAGTATTCCAGAAAGTTTTCGGGTGACCATGGCGATGCTGTAGTACGTATAGTTCACCAACTCCGGGCAACAGGTGACAACAGAG
Source organism: Perissodus microlepis (assembly GCF_051167445.1). Classification (NCBI taxonomy): domain Eukaryota; kingdom Metazoa; phylum Chordata; class Actinopteri; order Cichliformes; family Cichlidae; genus Perissodus; species Perissodus microlepis. Next base: position 15,793,865 of record NC_140478.1, read on the forward strand.
GTGTTGTTTCCCTGCGTACAGCATATCTGATCATTTCTGCAAAGGACGTCTCCGCATCTCCGGCTGCAATAAACAACCGTGCGAACAAAAAGGCAAGTAGTGAACAACGCCAGCAGTTGGTTTCTGAGGGAAAACATCGCCGATGTGTTCAACGGGATAAAACAACCCAGTGAGAGACAACAGCTAAAGCCCTGAAACAGGATGCAGGCGAGACGACGCAAATGCCCGGACTGAAACACTGACGTAGAGCATTATCCACTCACCGCATCCCCAGAGCATGGATAAAACGACGGACCAGGGTGGGTAATCAACAATCTTAAGTCTACGTATTAACAGTACCAATCGGCAGACGATAAGCTGTAAGCATTCCCCGACTGAAAACGATCAGGCAGAGATCTGGACTTGCATCTGTAACCCCTGCAACGCATGAATATGCTAATAAATCAGTGGCACTGAACTCCTAAGTGCTACTTCAGTGCGCTCCTGATTTGTTATGCACTTAGCAGGTTTATTGGTACAGCAACTCGTAAACAGCATACATATAGTGGCTTGTTCATCTGATATGCAAGTAAACAGGCGCCCGGGAAATCGACAAGTCGTATCAGAAAGGCTGGCAATTAATCACGGAGATGGGAGGGGACGCTGAAAACAACGTGGCCCGTGCAGACTGTTTCAGCACCGCGGACAGCGCTCATCACGCCCACCGAGGACAACAACAAGGGGCGCTGTCCGAGATGCTGACACCACAAAATCCAAAGAGCATAAATGCTCCACTTGGCACGAGCGCAAAAATGTTTCCATTTGCAATATTAATACCACTTTGCGTACATCAAGGGGTCAAGCCAGGCCATCCCCTTAAAAGGCCGCAATGTTCAGCGGACGTCCATTTAAGATGATCCGTACATGATGCAATAAGTGCTACTAGGGAAGTGCTGCTCTTGGAAGGTGTTTGCCAAAACCCTAAAAGGCTGCTACACAAAAGCACAGATGTGACACTTTCTAATGTTTATTAAACATATTTACTGATAAAGTGTAAAGCTGCTGTTTTATGAATAAAAAGTTAGACAAAGATGCAACAGTTTTAGTAAACCATCTCTCCAGGGAGCTGTGACTAATGCGTTACTGGATATATCTGAAAAGCCAGGATTTTATATTGCATCAAATACCCCTCATTGTGACAATAATGTGGTTACATGAGTAGGCTGAGGGTAGTAATGGAAGGAAGTGTTCTCTAATAGCATGTCTGCATATCTTCTTAATTGATAATGGTTGGCATGTTAGATGAATCTTTACAGCTGGCAAAAGGATGCATTGTTTGTGTTCAAGTACACAAGTAATGCATCCTTTTGACATCCACTTCTGTTGCTCGGGGCTAATGAGCTTGAGTGCTTAAAAACCCGATGCTAATTAAATTGTTTGCTAGCTCCATATCAAGTTCAGACTGAAAATTACAGGATGTTGTGGATTTGTTCATGTTTGTTGTCTATAGCAAAGAGTTATTTGTGGTAGAAAATACATAATTTAAAGAAACTGATGGCAAGCAGCACACACTTAAATGGCTGGAGAAGTTCAGACAAAACTTTATTTGAAAAATGTAACGGGCCTGATTGTGTTCTAGTGCAGAGGATGATCTACATTCATGGGGTTTGTGTACAGCATCCACAACATGTTTGTAAAGTTAGCAGAGAAATCTTTATTTTAACCCTCACTCTCCAGTAAAGCATCCCGAGTCTCAGGTGATCTTGTTTGAAACTGTTTTTGGGTCTGCTAAACTTGTGATATGGTTACTGAACGGCAGCACAGTTAAGGGTCCCAGCTGGAGTCTCCCTGTAAAAACAGGAAAAAAATAAAAATAAAATACAGATCACAGTGTCTCACTCAGGTTTCTTTGAGCTCCACTCAAGGTTTAATTATTAAATCTCTGAAATACAAGTTCAACAGGAATCCAATTTTAATGAAAAGGTGTTTAATAGCAGAAACCCACTGACTTGAGATTGTACTCACGTGCTACATAGTCTGTTCCTCCCTTCATTAATTTAGCAGAGGATTGCTCATGTTTTGTGTGCCTGCGCTGGTGTAATCTTGGACGGAAACGGACGTAAGTTGCTGGATGATGTTTGGGACTGTTCTGGACTAAACCTTCCAGTGAAGACAAGGTGGGCCTTGCTTTGGCATTCATAGTAGTTTTAGGAGGTTGGGTGGACTGAGTTTCAACCTGGTGGGCAATATTACAGCTCCTACATGCCTCATCATTCCCGTCGACTGAACGCCACCTGGATAATGTGAAATTTTACATGTGTAAAATAAAATTACCCATCTGTGAAATCTGATATAACAAAATAAATATGTTGTACTTAATAAGATTTTAGATATTGTTTTCATGATGTCCATCATGACTTATTTTCTGATAACATGGTAGCACAAATGGGCACCTGACCATTGCTGCACATAAAAATGACATGATTTTGGTACCTGTTCTCAGTTAAAGAGCAGGCCCGGTTTTGTGAGGTGGCAGTCATTGTGGCTGGAACAGCCTTTACATGGCAGGTTATATAAACCTGTGAATGAGACAAAGGTTAGGGACATAATTTGGCCAAAGACAGTTGAGATTAAGTCACTAACATCGCCACTGCAGAACAGCCATCCCACTTCTTTGCTCTGAGAAACTCTTGAGTAGCTTCTACAGTATGCTTTAGGTCATTATCCCATTTCCACTGTGAAGCACAGTGATCGGTTTTGCAGCATTTGACTGAACCCATTTTTGTCCTTCTCCCATATTCTATGCAGAAGATAAGAATAGTTTGTTTCATCTGTCCAAAGACATGGCCCAATGATGGCTACCTTCATATGCACAGACATTTCTTTGGCCCTTATATTTAAACTTCTAGTGAAAAGATAAAATACAAACTCAACAATTTAAATCAGCTTCAGATATGATGTCTCCATTTTTCATAAAAACAAAGAGAGAGCACTGCCTGTTGGCCAAGTGTGCAACTACATATAAAATTATTGTTATTCTTAAACAATAATGCAAAAATTTGGGTGAAACCCTTGAATTAAAGTCGAAAGCTTTCAATCGCACAATGATTTAAAAATCCACTGTGGTGTTGTAAAGAAGCAAAACTACAAAAATAGCATGTTTGGTTTGACAAATTATGGATCCAACTGTATATTACAGTAAAATACAACCCCCCCCCCCCCCCACACACAGGTCTGATATTGAACATATGTACTGTGGAAAGCCATTTACTATCAACCTGGTTGCTGGGTGCTTGGTAAAAAATGAAGGCTTCTAGCTGGAATCTCAGCTTGTGTTCCTCGGTTCTTGGTAGAAAACACGAGCTGGAGTTTGTCAGGTAAGCATCAGTAAGACATCTGTTATGTAAAAAAAAAAAAACAAAGACAATTTAAAAATGAAAGTCTATGCCATGATATGAGTTTTACTATATGGAAATATAGGAATCTTTATTGAGAATTAAAGATTTAGTAGTAGAACTCACCCATGCTCAACAAAATCATATCTTAATGCTACGTCTGCATCAGGAGTTGCTGTGCCAACACAATGGTCAATGTACACTCGCAGGGGCATGTGGTTACCAATAACAGCAGAGACTTCAAAATGAATCAAGTCACCAAGGAAATATGTATAAGACCCCCTCTGAAACGTCCAATCGTCTGCAAAGATGGCAACAATTAAAAAAAATAAAATAATAAAGTACACGTAAGCCTCTAATGAATATTTCTAAAACCTGTGATGGCATTTTAAAGATGAATCATTGTGTGGTGACGTTAAGTATGACTCTTAGCAATAGCAGAACAATGTTTCATGGCTGTCATCCTTGTAATACCGGTCATAAGAAGCAGATGAAAGTCTATCTGGTCTTCTGCTGAAGCTGTCGCAACAAGTGGAACCCAGGTGGGATGCAGGGAAACACCACCTACAGAATACTTCCTGAAAACAGACAGATTTCACACAGACACACAGATTTCCACAGCACACTGCAAACTTCTGTTCATGTGCATAGGCATACTTTTTGTAATGACATTCAACTGGAATAGCAGCTCCATCCAGTCTAAGCAAACCATCAGATGAGGGCTCAGGTGAGTAGACGAGCACATTGGCATAGATAAGCTTCTCTTTTGTGGACTGAAAGAAAATGTTAACATTTTAGTCTGCAACTCACACTTCATTCATTTTGTTTTGTAAAAGGAGAAACCTTTGACCAGAACACAGCAGTGACTGAGCCACGCTCCAGAGAACTAGCAGTGCTTACTGAGAGCTTTGTCCCACAAGCCACCAGCTGGGCCCGGATGGTGAACTCCGCCTCTCCCGATGGGACTGCTCCGCACACTCTCTCCTCACCCGCTGAATCTGAGCCGAGTCTCAGATGTCCGCCGTCCACTTGTAGGCCTGTGTCAAACATGTCAGCCTGCACCACGACCTCCATGGCATCCGGTTGGCAATTTACCGTGACCGGACGAGGGCGCTCCCGGAGCTCCGTGCTCGGTTTCTGTTTTACCGCACCAAACTGAGGCTGGATGCGGCCATATGTCCCACCCTGGCTCAAGGAGTTTGTCACGCTTGACTCGCTGCTGTGAACTAACCGGCTGCTTTGTGCCAATGCGCAAACGGAATACAAAACGATAAAGCACCAAGAAACGAGGCCGTGCAGGTAACAGTCCATGCTTTAGCCAGGTTTTTGGAAGGAGCGATGAGTCCCCCGACAACACACCCCCTGAAAGAAAAAGCACCACAGCTGTAAGTGATTGCTCTCCAACACACCTGGTTTGACTGATTATAACCGTTTCACTGAGCATGCGTGCCCGTTACTTGAAACGTGACGACACAAAAGTGATTTTTTTGTTAAACAACAAGTTTAACTAAAGTGCAACAAGTTAAAAGCTTATTTTCGGCATAATTTTATTCATTTCGATTGTGTGGTCGTTTAGAAAATATAAATGCTATTGTATATATTTTCCACCAGGTGGCACTAAAACAGCTTAAAGTCAGTTTGTCGACAGGGATTGGATGATGTAATGATGACTTCATTCCTCTGTTTAGAAGTGACTGTTTTTGCACTGAAGTTTGTCTTGAGCCTTACGATTTTAGCACCAATTTATTACGCCAGCTCTACTGGGATGTTCGTGAAATGACATTACTTAATAACTACCTAAAGTAAATAAAAATAGTCTGATTTAATTCCGACTAAACCTGCCAACTAAACAAAAAAAATTACATTTATAAACTAGAAGGGGCAGCAGATGGGGCTTCTTTACCCTGGGTTTCCCCCTTAGTCTACATTCAGGTTGCCCCATCATAAACAGTTTTAAGTCTATACTGATGAAACGTGCATACATTTACATAGTATTAAATGAATTAACAAGGTATTTTCTGCTTGTGTGGTGGGCTTGCCCATATCCACCTCAGCCTGGTCGCTATCTTTCCTATCATGTTATCACATGTATTTGGATCTCCATCTCATTCTATCTTCTGTTCCTGATTGTGATCCCTTTTTTCCCCTTTTAAATTTTTTTTGTCTACCTCACATGTTTCTGTGGCAAAAATGTCGCACCTCTTTTCTCAGCCTCATAAGCCACAAATGTCAGCTGTGACAATTCAAACGAACAGGGAAGGGATGCGGACGGAAACAAAGTTATATTTCATTTTCAGTTCGGTTTTATGAATAAACAGTTCGCCTTACCTCTGCTTTCAAACCATCGTTCCCACAATTAACCTGTGTAACTTTCAGGTGGCACTTTAGGGCATTGACCTGATTAAATCAATTAAGTTTGTGTTCGAGTCAAGAAAACCTCAACAGCGTTTAACACGCTCACAAGTACAACTAATCATGACGATGGTTTTTAGAGTATCCTGTTTGTCTGTTGCACAAGCATGTCTAAGCAACCTACACTAAATTCAATATCGAAACTGAAAGTGTGGCATGTTCGGATTTTTTTTCCTTTGTAAATTTTGAATACAGTAGTTGATATTGTGAAAAATCAATGCGCTACTGCACACACCCAGAACCCTGCATAATGTATGACATCATTTAGGAAACACCCAGTATATCGTGTTACATGGAAATGCTGTATCCTGAATGTCGTCACAGCCTGGATATGACTAAAACCTGCAATTATAATGGGAAATAAAACAATTTTTATCTCGGTTTTTCATTGTTAATTATTTTGTGTGGACTTTTCTGTACAAGTATGACACAAAAACATCAAAAATAAAGTCCTAAAAGTAAAAAAAAAGGGAACAAAATTAAATAAAAGAGACAAAAACAGATTGAACATTACATATATTTAAGTGGTAACAGTATGTGAACCATTGCTTCAAGTGTCTGGTGTACAGCCTTGTGTAGCAGTAAGTGCAGCCTTACGCTTCCTGGTCAGTCAGCTCTTGATCAGTCCTGCACACTGTCTTGGAGTACTTCTAACCAATTTAAATCAATACAATGCATTTTCAGGACACTTGTTGATTTCTTCATGTTAACTGCTTACTTCAGCTCATTCCACATTTCAGTTGGATCAAGCTGAAGACTGTACCGAAGGTTGCAGTCTTGCTGCACGACCCGCGCCTTCTTTTTCTATTGCTATAATTTAAAATTTATTCATCAAAGTACTGCTACAAAAACGAGCCCAAAGCATGATGTCACTACTATATAGCTTCACAGATGACGTTTCCTCTTCTGAAATGCAGTGTTCTTCTTTCTCCACAGGTAACACTGTGTTCATGATGAATGTGTGAGGGGGTTTTAGCTGCTTAAAGGTTACCCACTGTGACCTCCCAACCCCGGAATAGGTGCTTTCCTCCATTTGCAGTAGGAAATCTGTCCGATTGTGGATTGGTTGCGTCCATACTTACCAACAACTCTGAAATCTTGTTTGTTTTTATCGTAAAACACTTCCACAAACACATGTTGGGAAGATTAGATTTTTTTTTTTCTGAATGTTTTTTTTAGTAAATACAGGCTGCTGACTCATAGCTGACTCGCACCCTGCTGACTGAAAGCACCTGACTCTAATTTCACCTTTAAATTAATGGCTAATCACTGAAGTTCACACACATGTGCGTCTCACAGATATGGAAGATTGGATTTATTTATTATTATTTAATTACCTGCTTGTGGATATAGTGTTAAAATCAGAACATGTTTTAGTTCATGGTTATTCAATAATACTGAATAACAATTACAATAATGATTCTTTCTGTAAATCTTGGTCTTAACAGATTAACTATTTGATGCATTTCATATTACATTGACTGTAATGGCACCATAATGAAGTGTCATAATCCAGTTTTTAAGTTTAATTTAACCCCTTGGACAGATACTGATTGACCTTCCTTCTTGATATCAGACCACATTTTATTTTATTATCACTATTTTATCATGACAATAATAGTCACCTGACTGTCATTATCTTAACTTGGGGATTTCCAAATGAAGCGTGAACAAACACTATACTGTGGTCTCTTTGTAAATGTTCTTCATGGTGGGTTTAGTTTGCTACATGTTTATAGGAAACAGAGCATTGTGATTGCTCTGTGGCAAAAACAAAGAAACAAAACAAAATCCATCAATGTGCAATCTACATTTTTTTGTTGTTTAAAATCTATTAAGGAATATTTTTTTCTTATAGTCCACAAATGCTTTTTATTGTTTTCAAGCTTGACCGTAACTAACCATGTCTTTAGATTCTTATAAAGAGTTAAATCAGTTATCTTGTTGTAACATATTTAAAACGAAAAAAATAATAATAATCAGTGAACAAAAAAAGTGTAAACCAGCAGGTAGTATGCAGGAAAAAATATTTATTCAATGATTCTTAGAATCAAATAAATGACAACACATTCAACATTTGAAAATAAATAGTCCAGAATAAAATAAATAAATAAATATCATTTTCAAGTCAGTAAACACAGTTAAATATAAGTCGTCAATTTTAAGATATGAGTTAAGTAATTTATGAAACTTTAAAGTATATTGAAGTGTTTTCTGTCACAGCAACATTAACTGACTGTCACCGTAGTTTCTGTAATTTCTTTCTGGAGCCTCTTGAGTATTGTTGTTCTGGAGCTCAGTGACGATTCATTTAGTGTATTCATCAGAGGTCATGTACGCAATCACTCGGTTTATTGTGATGGCACGGACCTGGAAGCCCTTCAGCACTTTGCAGAGGTGAAGTCTTTGGTCGAAGGAGGTTCCGAGGTTTGCAGCAGCCTTAAAGAAACACAGAAACATTATAAACGATTTGAAACATTCATGTAATTAAATTTTGTTTCCCTAACAAGCTTAATATTTCTTTTTCAAAATATTAATGAGAAAGACCCGAAGAAGTGT
>NC_140478.1:17052209-17187209 GCF_051167445.1 Perissodus microlepis
CTTAGATCTGTGTGCTGGTCACAGTTTACTCCTCTGTGTATTTCAAGAGTTTCGACTATAAGCTGGGATCACCGATAACTATTGTATTTATCAACAAAATTAATTCCTTGGTCATGTTTACTTAAATCTGTTACACAGTGAGGGGGTTTTTTTTTTTTTTTTTTTTGAGTAAGCTCAGATCTGTGCATCACTGTGTCAGTAAAAACCATCCAGTCTGCAGCAACAGAAAAATTTAAAGCAGATAAATGGACCAGCTCTAGAGAATGTAAAATGCTACCTGCCCAAAGTGAAGATGGAAAAATGGAAGAACTTAAACACGCTGAAGCAAGTGTAGAGACAAAGTGGTTGGACACAATGATACATTTTCACAGTGCTGCAAAATGAAGCTCATATCTTTCTGGCTGGCTGATGGGACTAAACACAGATAGTACCAAACACAGCATTTTGGTCCTGCTGTCATCGCACAGCGCCTCACACGGCCCGAGGGAGCAACCAGCTCACTGCCAAGAATGGTTTCAGCACCACGGCCGTGGACAGCTCCACTGACACAAGAGCGGAAAGCCTGTTTACGATTTAATCCTCAGTGTGTGACCGTCTCTGTCCTGCCTTTATTATCTGTTTTCACTCACAGGCTTTCCACAGCTGCTCAGTGAAAAGATCAGGAGGAAGAGGAAGGGGAAGCAATTTCCTAACAATTAGCTGCACTAAGTTTTTAAAAGTTTTTAGCAGACGCGAGAAGCAACAGGAAACAATTTACAAGATAAACAGCGTTAAACGCAGAGTGCTTATTCGACCAGCAGAGCTCTAACAAACAAGAGATGAGACTCAAACGTGGTGAGGGGTACACACGACACATTCGATGAAACAACACAGGATCAGGTTTAATTGGAGAAACCAAACAAAGTGGAGCCATTTAGGGTCAGAGCGCGCCAGCGGACCCTGTTTCTTTTTAAAAAACAAGGCTCACCTATTAGTCAGTTTCTATTAGTTAACTGACATTAAATCCATTCATATTTTACTCATTTAGCAGTTACTCATATAGGCTGCACTTTGACTACAATAGTCCTTTGAAAAGCTTCAAGCAGTAAATGCATCTTTGCTTATATTACTGGCAGAGCTTTCCTTTTCTTTCTACAAGACCCACAAAGTGCCATTCATTTAACAGTCAAACGCTGTGAAAGCCTTCAACTGCATGCTAGTGCCCCCCAGTGATCACTACTTGTCCGACACCTTGAAGACTAATCAATATTGAGGATTTTTTCACAGAAATTGTGCTTATTATATTAAAAACTGTAGTTTAGAGAGGAAGAAAGTATGTTGCAGGGGATTTTGGAGAGTTAACAAAGTGCTTGTCCACCTCTGCCAATGAGCAGCCTGTCACTTAAGACCGAAGAGAACAGGAAGAAGAGCAAGAGATGAGGCCGCCTAACAAAGGCCAGGGCAGTTTTGTTGGATAAACGATCATTATCAGCTGAACTCTCTCCGCAGGCCAAGCAGCACAGCAGAAAGCCTGAAAAGGCCACAGCCATAGAAAAAAAGGCAGAAACCCATTATCTACCATGTGTTTGCATAAATGCATCCCCAAGGGGTTTTTGTTCTAGTGCAAAGAAAGCACAGCAGCACTATGTTGATGAACAGGGGACACACACGATAACACAAACATCTGCGTAATCTAACGCAAAACAACACAACAGCTTTGCAACAAAACACAGCCTCTGCAAATCTAAACAGTTAGTGTAAAGTGTGTCAGAGAGGAGCAAACTCAGAGGCTGATGTACTTTTTCTAGCTGCTGTAGTGTTATTAATGTTTCATACTCATATTTTACCAGCTTGATATTGTAACCGATATTGTTTTCATCTAGAGAGCTTGCACCTGTCATCACTACAAAATGTGCTCCTGGAGATTCTTAGAGTACCGGGAACCTCCACAAATTGAGTTTTGGCAGGTGTATCTCAGCCTATCTGTCTGTATTCAGATGTTGTCAACATTATAACATGGAAACTGTGCAAGATGAACTCCTGAAACTTTACAGCTGAGATAAAAAAAAAAAATCTTCATTTGAATCTCAGCGAGTTGCAGCGTGAGCGTATTTTCTGTATACGATGATGGAAAATTTTTAGGATTCTGCTCTTTGTCTATGTTAAGCTGACCTGGTTGAATGGAAGGCTCCATCACACCATGCTTTGTCTTTATGCTATCTTCTATTACAAGATATTACACTTGTCTGCACACTTTTACATGTAATGTTCTGATTATATCCTGTGACCACGGGAGGTAGATAAGATGTTTCTGGTTATTATTTCATGCAGACTGCTGTTGCAAAATGAATTAAAATCTTTTTTTAAAGAAAATGTTGTGGAAATTTGAAATAAACTGATGTACACAAACAGGCTGTAAAACTACAATACAGAGCGCAACAGGCTGCAGGGCTTTTTGCAAAGAATAATAAAAGAATAAGGATAAGTTATCTACGTGCCATTCTCACAGGATACAATAATCAGAGGAGCATAAAATGCAAAAGATAACATTTTGAGATCTGTTTGTCTTGTAAAAGAGGATTATAGAAAGACAAAGCATGTCACTGTGGCCAAGATGTAAAATTTCCATCAAAACTTGTATTACAAAGAAAAATTTTATTGTCTGACAAACATGTTTCAGCTTGTGGCCCGTGCAGCTTTTACTTGTATATTTGTGCTGAATATATAGTAAAAAAAAAAAAAAAAAAGTATTTAGCCTATTTTAGACTTAATAGGAGAGACCTCTCAGCAGAGCTATACCCGCCACTTTTTTTTCCTGAGACAATTCAGGGATTTTAAAAATCACAGAACGATAAATGAAACAGAAATTCCACAATGAGCTTGTTCTGAGCAGGCATTTGTTTGTGTGCCATAAACACAGAATATACTTTAATAATTTTGTTGTACATGTAGAATGACAATAAAGTGCTTTTTTATTCTATATTTTTAAGCACTTTAGATAAAACCTATCTAAAAAGAAGACATTTATCTTCAACCTCTGCCCTGCTATGACATGTCAGCCGGTGTCCCAGCCTGCCTTGTATTTGCAGAGCTTGCATTGGCTTGTTTCTATATTAAACTGTTTACTGTTACAATCTTTTTTCTCCTCTGGGACAATAAAGGCTTTCTAAATCTAGTTAACACATGAAAAACAGAAAGATTATAATGTAGTTTTTGTGAGTACATTTACAAAGCGACTCACTTTAAAACAAAAAACTGTAGACAAGAATTTATAGGAGTTGTTATAGTGAAAACCAACAAGGAGCATAAAAAATAACAATGAAATAAGATAGAGAGCTTCTTCTTACTTCATGGAAAGCCTTCAGGAAGTTTTATGCAGCAACCCAAAAGAGACTGAGTTGACTTAGAAAATGCAAAAGCAAAGACAGGCTGAAAAATCCCGGGCACCTAAGGTAAAGACCTGAGTGATTTGAACAGCAGGGAGAGCGCAGATATCAAACTGCGGCTCACAAGACAGCAATATATCAGCAATCTTACTCTGTGTGATTATAAAAAGCCTTAAAAGCAAAAGTTTTAAATCAAGTGTAGAACTTTGAGTGTAATGATGCACAAATGGGAATGGTACGATCTGATTCCCAACTGCGTGTTTAAATCCATGAGACAGCTGGAGCTGAAGGCAAGTAATTTACTTATAGTTAATGGAGATGAGGAGAATTACAGCGTCCCAAACGAGAAGAAATAAAGACATGGTGTATCTTATCAAGCGTAAGCTGTTCTCCTTAACTAAAGGAAAATATCGAACAAATCAAATAAATTGGCTTGATTTTGGGTATCTTGTCTGATGGGGAGAGGAGTGTCTAAAGGGGACTTCAGGAATATATTTAAAAAAATAAATTATTGTTTGCCACCATCTACTTCAATGAAAACAAAACTTTTTGAACCGTATGTTTTAATCTGCTCATTATGCGGGTTTCCAGTAAAACCCCATCAATCAGTGAGGGCGGCTGATTTAGGAACAAGCTGTTTCCACTCAGCTGACCTGCCAGCTGCCAGCATGCCCGGCTCAATCATCAGTCATGCTCCCATCGCCCTCCGGCCTGCCGTGACTCCTTCAGCTGTCCAACTGGCAGCACACCTGCCTCGCTTACTGTAAATACTGCTGTCCACATCCCGGTTCCTGTCTGCCATGCAGCGGCCACAAATCACAGGTTAAGGATAGAGATGCCGTGCGGGCAGCAGTTCATCACGGATCGTTACTGTACTTAAGGGTCATCAATTCAGTCCTGAGAAAACACGCCTCCATATGGAGTGATGAAAGGCACAGAAGTTTTCAGACTGTAGGCACAGGCAGTTTTTCACTGTCTGGACATTACAGAGTGGTAATTAACAAGTCTTCAAGTCTTTAATCAGATTCATTATTGGTCTTTTACCAAGAGAGGGCTTTCTGGGGGAAACAATTAATCTACTATTGTCTTGTCTTGAATTGGTTGGAGACATTAAAACACAGGGAGAAAAAAAATTACATTAACTTTGAATGATTCCTTAGCCTCTGGACCTAATTCTTTGACCCTCATCAATACTTGAGTGTTTTTCTGAGAAGGCTACCCCTCCAACAAACTCACTTGTTAACTTAATGACAACAGCATCATTTGGTTCGCATTACTCCCTGACACTGAGCCTGTGATGTTTTTTTTAAACAAATATATTACGTGTTTAGCATTTTTAAAGCTGGAAACTTTCAAAGTTTTCATAATGTGCAGTCCTCTGCAGCAAGTTAAATTTGAAATGGCTATATTATAAATAGTATTAGTTTATTACCCATTACTTGTGTTTGCTTTTGCAAGCTGACCTCTTGTTTTTTCCCCCTTATTGGCTGCTGGCATTTACACCAAATCCAATAAAGCATTAACGAGGTCAGCGCATCCTCCCACCACCTTGCTGATTCCTGTTGAATGCTGAAAATGTCAAGTTTTAGATTATGCAGAGAGTGCCTCCAAGACAGTTTCAGGTGAGACAATACTGGCAAAAAAAAAACTCGGGTCAATTTTGAGAAGCTTCCGGACCATTTTTCTCGTAAGAAGTGTCTTTTTGACATGAATTCAAACAGGTGAGTGTTTAATGAGTGGTTGTATAATTTGCATATGTGATGTTAAAATTTCAGAAACTTGTTATACAAGATATAATTGTCTTAATGTAAACAGTTGCCAGGAAACTGAAATTTGCAATGCATATAGCATTTGTTTTTTCATACCCCGAGCCAGAAATGTCATAACACTGTGTCAGGCAGGAATGCAGGACTCGCAGGCAGAACTAAACTCAAAAACACAGTTTTGGTGCTGCATTCAAAATGCAAAACTAAAACTAGGAAGAAACTGAGATATTACAAAACTATGAAACACTGAATGGCCAGAACACACAGCCAGAGGATGAGGGAGATCATGAGAATGACAGAAGGGGACACAGACATATATACAGAATAGGGAATCAGTGCAGAGAGGAAACACCCGGGGAACACAGCTGAACACAGTCTGACTAATGAGGCAGGGGAAGCAGAAGAGAACATAATGCAGACAGGATGAGGGACTGACAAAATAAGAGACACACACTGAGACTCAAGCTGACTACATACAGAGCGCAAGGGCAAGAGCACAGAGGAATCAGATAGACACATAGAGACATGAATGGGAAACAAAGCCAAATAAACATTGAGACACGACTCACTGCACAGGGAGACACCTATAACTAACACAGGAAACTAAACACAAGAGGACAGAGAAAACAGGAGAAGATGACAGAAACCTAACAGCTGGATAACAAAACTAAGAATACAACTATTAAACAGAGGGATCACAAGCATAGAAACTAGGAACAGAATCTTACCCTCAGAATATTACATAAACCAGAATCAGAGGTCAAAACAAACAGGGTCACAGACCCAGTGTCATGGTCCTGGGTCGGTGACCCAGCGCCTTGAGTTTGTGATTATTATTTTCTAGTTATTCTGATTTGTATTGGTTGTTGGGGTTTGGTTGTCGTGTTTATTTTCCCTACCTGTGTCTCCCTCTGTGCTCTGTACGGGTCCCCGAGTTTTGTGTTGTAAAACAGTCTGGGTGTTTCCTGTTTTACTTTGTAGGTCTGTCTCGTTATGCCCATTAGTTCCAGCTGTGTCCCCTCCTGTGTGCCATTTCCTGATTACCTGGTGTGTGTATTTATAGTTGGTGTCTGCCTGTGCTTCTCGTCGCGTCGTCTGTGTTTCTCTGTGAACCTCCCGTGTAGTCTGCATTATTCCATGTTTCTTCGTGTCTCTCTGCTCCTCGCTTCATGTCCTCCATTTTGTATTAGTTTTCCCAGTTTAGGTTTATGTTCGGTTCTGCCCACACCTTGGTTTTGTGCACTGTAAATAAAACCCACTTGCACCTCCGCCATTGTCTGCTATTGGATCCTCCTTTCTCACCCTCCACACGACTGCCGCCCCAGCCGTGACACCCAGGGCCATGAAAAGAAACATCTCTTTAGTTCAAGCTGAACCATCCAGTTTTATTCCAGTCTCTGCTCTGAAGGTTATATTAGGGTTTGTTCGTTTAACATCGAAATGTTAAATGATATATAGAACAATTTATTCCTAAACTTTTCACAGTGCAATGTCATAAAAAGGAATCAGAGCCTGGCTTTATTATACACTGTTGTACTCTGTTTAGATGTCTTCCTAATAAATATATATATATATATATATATATATATATATATATATCTCTATCATGCACAGCAAACCAAAGTATTTTGCTTTTGTGAACCTAAACAGCTGACAGCGCTCTGCTAGCTGCACATCAAAACTTTAAACCCATGAATTTCTCCTGAGGAAAAAAGATTATTGTGTCTCTGCAACACACCGCCAGGCAGTGTGGAGCAAGCTTCTCAGGAAATGCCTCCAAAATCCAAACAGGAAAAAAAGAAGATCTTTACAGATCACTTTCTGACAAAAAGTAACTGTCTTGACGACTAAAACTGGACTCTTCCAGGAGAAAATTGCAACCCTAGAGAGAATTGAGGGAAACAGTTTTACAGCACTAAGGTTGCCAATAATGGAGGCGCATGATGCAATGCTAACTGAGTTCTCACACTAGATCTCAGTGGTCCATTTATATGACACCCAGCGATGCTTTTTCCTGCAATACATATTTCTTATTATTACCATAAGAAATATCTCAAAACTCCAAGAATATCCAAGTACTCTTAAAATCCGGTGTTTCTCTATTTAACTCTGCAGTTAAAATGTGAATACAGCCTTCCAGTGTTAAAGTCTATAGACTGAAGGTCACGCATTCAAACAAAGCACAACTGTGCAAAACAAAATTCTGATTGAAGCAAAAAGAGTTTTGATTTTTGCTTTATGCGCATCCATCTCTAAGGCCTGAGCCTGCAAGTTATGCAGTAATAATAATGCATAATTCAAAACCATAGTTTGCCATTATTACATTTGTTTTTAGGTATCTTAGACACATCTAACTGGAGCAGTGTCTTAACCCGATATGTGAAAAGAGATCACAAGCGTTTCCCCTTTTATCACAGAGGCTTTTAAAGATTGTTCTAATTGGGGGGGAAAAGGAAAAAAAGATGCATATATAGAGTTGAGATCTGTTAGGTGGATATGAGTCAAGTAATAAAACAAAAATGCAAGAAAACAACGTCAACGAGGAAATAGCAGAGCTGTTCATTAAGAGCAGCACAGAGGCATCTGGCATCTATAAAAGAAAGAGAGAGACGAGCGGGGTGAGTCAGCATGCATTTACAAAGCATTAACCCATCTGCTGATCCAGTCTTCGTAAAACAGACTTACGAGCCTCGTGAACTTTATGTGTTCTCATCAATGACTTACAAGAGGGTCGTAAAATTAAGAGACGAAAAAAAAAGTTCCAAGTTAATGTTGCATTTTGGCAAGTTGTTATAGAAATTTGCTGATGATAAAGCGCTGCAGCAAGGGCAGTAACGAAGGGAGTAGTAGCAATGTGTTTGGATAAGGGAGTTACAAATCATCGGATAAACAAAAAGCCGCAGGTGTAAAATAGCCTCTTTGTTGGGGCCAAAAGGAAATGATAATGACGCACGCATGCACCGTGGGATGAATTATATATCAGTGCTGTTCTGTTTGTCTTGAGAAAGGAATCCTAGAGATTCAGTGGGAAGTGATCAAAAGCATATTAGGACTATGTGCTTAATCTTTATCCATTCAAAGTTTTTATTATCAGACTGCTCCACATCTCCGGAAGCTTCTGATTACTAAAAAGAAGAAAAAAAAAAGAAAATTAGAATCTAGTTTAGTTTTTCATTATTTGCTCCTTCTTTCTTCATTAGTCTTCAGAGCCAAATTGGATATTTTACATACAAATACATACACCCACATGCTTTCACAGAGACTGAAAGCAAAGAAGATGACCACTATGAATAAGCAGAAAGCTCAACCAACTGAACAGTAGCCAATTCATTTGCAAATTTTTGCCTCCACATCTTTGGCAATAACATTTATTCCATTCACTTCCACTTCCATCATTGTGGCAAGAGGCATTTTATTCTGAAATGTGCAGAAACATGCACACGCTGACTGGCTTACCTTTCGATGTTAGTATGCAGAAATTTGCAGTAAAAAAAAGCGCCAGATTCTAAGTACAGACAATGCAATGACAGTATTACTACTGCATGTATTCTGCCTTAAACCAAAAGTACTGCAGTTTGTGTATCTGAGGTTCGGATGTGAGTGTGAATGGGCTTAAGAGCTTGAAAAAAGAAGGTGACTGGACTTCTTTGAGTTTGTGAATGGTCTTTTCACTTTTCATCCAAGACACCTCTGCGGATACGGAGAGATCCAGGTATTTAACCCCTATGGGGGTAGTCCTCTTTGGAGGTGGTCGCTGATCCACCGTTGATCATGCACATCATTACATTATGGCGTGTGATTTACTATTAATCTAATACTTTGCCCCACCCTATCGTGTGACCTATTGAGGTCACCTGACGCAAGTTGTGAGAGGGGTTGAACTGCATGCGAAGGGATTTCAAGACTGCATTGCAGGTGGCTGAGAGCTGGTGCTACCTCTGTTCAATGACGGTCGTTCACAGTGGAAGAGTTGCCCTCTTTTACTCCTCTTTCAAACCATCTGTCTGCTCAGTCCAAAGTTTGAACAATCTCATCTTCGAAAGAGTGACCTTTGTCCTTTAGATGCAGATGTACACCTGAGTCTCGTCTTCTATGTGCCGCCATGCATCAGTGTAGTGTGAAAGGGCGTAACCCGTCTCTCTCAATGTCAGCTTAAATCCAGCCAGCCTGCAGCGCTACATCTAAAGTTATATCAATCACAAATCTCCCTACAATGCATCCTACACGAGGCGTGAATTTAACGCTAAACGACCAAGGTTATCTTCACTGTGCCCCTAGAAGAAAGGTCGGGGGACTCGCAGAGTAATAAGATTCAGCCGCTGTGATACTTCTGGGACACTGAATGACAAGTGCAGTGATGAGGGCAAAAACTCATGAGTAGTGTTTGCAGGAGTTTATCTGATAGTAGCAGTAGCATCTATAAAACAGAGAAAACGCGAAAATATTGTGACAGCCTGCACACTGTCAGCTCTCTGTCGAGCTCAGCCTCTCCAGGGACCAAAACCATTTGTGCCAAACTCGAAATCCTGTCAAAGCAAATGCACATATAAAGCAACAAGGTAGTGACAAGGACAACACCCAAGGATGCCCGGCAAAATAAAGAGACGACAGACAGACTGTGTCTCTGTTGTTACCTCCTGCTTCCTGTGCCATGGCTTGAAAGTGAAACATATTGCACTGTTGAGCCCACACCTGTATGACGGTGTCATTAATGAATGCTGAACTGTTTCATGTGTCTGTTGAGGTCAGTAAGCATGTGATTAAAACTGGAAAAACGTATTAAAGGGACAGTTTTTCTTTTCTATTAAAGGAAGGATGTTGTAAAGTTGAGCGGACGCTTAATCCAGAGCGAGGACACAGCGAAATGTTCAGCTTTTCCCTTTTCAGATTATCTCACTGTGCCCACAGTTGATTGCTACTAAAGGACACCATCGAGGTGGGGGTATAGCAAAAATGCTTCTTAGCAAAAAAGCTGATACTGCATGATGGGACTGAGGAAGCACTCTGTGGATTACAGTGCATCTTTTGCTTAACCACAATTAATGCCTATACACAGAGTGCCTTAAGAGATTTCTTTGCTGGACCCTGTGTGTCTGGTACTTCAGCTCACTTCATGTTAAGTATGGCATCACGGGAAAAAAATATGTTGATCCGATAGAGTAATAAAAATGCCATAAACAGCAGTAACACTGGCGTTGAAGTAACTAAAACAAAGTATACTTAGTATAACTTTAAATAATCTGCAGTGTGGCGCAGATTAATCTGTACTTATCACAAAAGTTGCCCTTCAGCCCTTCAGTGCTTAAATTTACAATACCAGACATTATCAGATGTGATGACTGTGATTTTTCTCCAAACTCATCCGATCTCAATAGCCACAACGTGGGCTATCATCTCAAGTGCTCATTATATCATCAGAATGGTCTAAAGCAAAATAAATACATTTTTAAAAAGCACTGACACGTCTTCAAACAGTTCCTCAACACTTTGTAATTTTCTTTGAACATGCCCATCGAGTGTTCCATAACTGACTGATTAAAAGCATAATTATAAATAAGAAACAAGACGTTAAACAAATTTAGCACTCACCCTCCACAGTCTCTCCACCCGCGACAACTTGCGTGTTTTCATTGTGGCGGAGAGGCGGAATATGAAGTGCCGGCGAGAGAAAGCAAGGACTGATGTGGATTTAAAGAGAGGCAGGGAATGATAACCTCATCATCAAAAAGACACACCTCACTTCTCATTGGGAATAAACCCACAGTCAGCATCTCTGGACTTTCACAATCCACGCATTAAGTTAAAGTGCGTGTGCACACAGTCGTTTGATGCCTGTGTGTTTGGGGGGGGGAGTGGGTGTGTTTTGGCACAGACTTTTTCCACCTGAAACACTGTCCTGCTTTCTCAAGTATAGATCACGTCATCAAGGAAACCCCAGGAAGGCAACGAGAACCTGACACCTCTGCAGACACGCCACAGGAGGTCCTGTCAGATTACTGGGTGGAGATCTGCAAGAACGGGGTGCTGCTGATGGCCGTGCTGAACCCTGGAACACAACCTCTTCAAAAGAGTGAATGATGAAGCCAGAGAGCTCTGCCCCTTCACAACAATCAGCACTGAACCACTTACCTGGGCCATTAGCTACATTTTGCTGTTCAGCACAGATCAGCATTACACACCACATGCGGAGCTGAGCCACATTATGGTGCTTTTTACCCAGGGTTGTTTATCCTGTCTCCCCTCCGCTTTTCTCCCAGGAGCACTTTACCCGAAATACAGCCTTTCTCAATTGATAAAAGTGCAGCTCACACAGCTGCAGGCTGGTGCAGACTCCAATTCCTTGCAGTTTTGGGAGCTTACATGAACTAATAATGTCTCAGTGAAGCTAATATGTGGTATGGTATTCACACTATCTGTGCTCTCCGTCTAATGTGACACTTGTGGACTGTCTCCTGTTTAAGAAAGATTAAACAACAAATCAGGCAGAAAGTGTTTCTATAAAGAAATACTCAAGAACTACAAATTTCTATGGAAATCATACGGAAATCAAAAGAGGTTTTAAAAGACAAGATTAGCTTTAAATATGGATTCTTTTTTAACTGTAAAAATAAGATATGTGAGCTGGATTTAACAAAAATATACATCATTTTTACTTTTAAATCTACAGTTTTCAAGTTGAGCTTTTGAAAAGAAAACAAGAAAAAACTTGCTGTTGCTCAGGTGAGGGTGCATTCGGCAATGTTTGCCATGTTTCAAATTGAAAACATCACTTAGCGACTTCCATTAAGCCTTAATCACTCAGACATGAAGACCAGTCTGCAACTCCCTACCAACCTCCAGTCTGGCTGACGAGTGGTTGCTGGCTGTTGCTACTGTAGGTGAAATCTGTCACAAAAGAGGGTTCTGCACCATAAAACTACTTGTGGTTGTTTTGGTTGCTATCAGACGCTAATTTGTCTACAAATACCTGCTAGCAAGCCACTGAGCAGCAGTTAAACTTGTAAAAGTTCAGCACAAACCAGAAACAGAGAAGGTTCATCTTTAAAGTTCTGCCTACACTGCAGGAACAAACACATTTCAAGAGACGCAACTTTTACCTTGAAGGCAAACATGTGCCATTTCTGGTGTGAGTTGCACACCTTACAATTTCATCGCTGCTTAAGGAGTAGTTGACAAGTCTTTGTAGACAAGTCAGCAACTTCCATACAAACTATAGCAATCTGCTAAGGACTTCATTAAATTGATGTAATTGGAGATTATGGAATTTCAGGAGCGGGACCACGCCTCGGGCAGCACGGTGGCACGGTGGCTGAAAAGGATAAGCGGTAGCGAATGGATGGATGGATGGGACCATGCCTCCAAACACGCTCCTTCCGGTTGTCATCTATATAGGTTCCCCCAGTTCTGCAAGCTGTTCATGTCCAAGCATTCACCTTTATCTACTAAAATGCTGTCAGACCTAAAATGAGGACGTGGGTCCAGCTAGTGAATGATCAATTTAACGTAAGACAAACAAGAAATCTCCACTGGTTAGAAACCACTCACCAGCCAGTTGAGGAAAGATCATTTTTCCACAGCAACCAGTAGTTGCCAGGATATCACCAACCTGTCTCTGAAACGTGACAGCACAGCGTTGTTCCAAACCAAACAACACAAGCTGTACATGTACTTGAAATGAAGCTGGCAACTTTTCAGTAGAACTGTAGCGCTTTGTCGCAAAGCTTCTAACTACACAGAGCGCTAAATTCTTACATGGTGAAGATTAAACACATTTAACATCGTTGCTGTCTCTAAAAACTAGAAACTGTTTGATGGTTACTCTACATGTACCAAAGATGGGAGCTATGAACTTTCTGACCAGTGTCAGGATAAGACATAAGCAGCTGAAAGATACAGTAAAGACAGATCGAGTCTCTTCAGTGAAGCTGATCATGTGGTATGTTTGTCTGAACATGTCAGCGCATCATGCACGATGCAACAGGCAATCTGGTGAGGGGAGGAACATCAATCATCCCGGTTCGGCTTTCCCGTCTTTGGTGAGGTACGATTTGACAGGCTGCCAGCTCCAAAATAGCGAATCACTCAATAGCGCTCCCCGTTCTTTCCACCTCCGCTATACCAAACAATCATTATCTCCCCCATCTCTGTTCAGCTCCACATGAGCTCCACACTGAACATCATCACATAAGTCAGAGCCCAACTCCCAGCTCAGGGAAAAAAACACAATCTTCTCCCTTATCCCTGGAGCACCAGGCCTCATTCAGACTCCTGGCTTTGAGGAACAGGAGGGAAATATTGACCGGAGATGCTGATGTGCGGCCAAAGCTCCGCCATACAGAATGTAGCTGACAGAGAAAAAGCTCCCGACGGTGACAATAACCTACATATGCCTGTAGGCAAGGGGTAAATTAGCAGGTAGACACACTCGCACAACAAGCTACGGCTTCAGAAGATGCAGCAAACAACTCTGTGCTGAAACTGACCTGCAGCTTCCACGCTGAGATTTTCTAGCCAAAGTAACGAGGTATAAAACCCACCTTCATGGCAGGAGGGACAAAACTTTACTTTTCTCCCCTGTTGCTCGGCTCAAGAACTGAATGCACACAAAGGTCTGGCGAGGATGCGACATGGAAACCCTCATGTGTTATTCATCAGAAGACTAAACCAGAGCCCGGAGGCAGGAGAGAGCCCGCTTAGCTGCGGCATCATTTTGTGACTGAGCCAAGAGACTTTTATCACAGCAGACAGTTGGACTTGTTAAACAGGTGTGACTAACAAGATTCATAATAACAGGGTTTTTTTTTATTTAGATGTTTCCATGCCAGGGTCTGGGCATTGTGGGTGCTGATTCAATAACTGGCATGTTTGAATGCACCTTAGCGCTTGCTGATGCTATTAGTTACACATCTGCTTTTCAAGCGGTGACAGTCAAAGTGTTTGAGGTGAAAAGGGGTCTGTTACCCACACGGGGCACCGGAGGGGTATAGCAGCATTTAGTGAGTAATTAACCATCACAAAAAAATACATGAGCAGAGCTGGTTCACAGAAATAGTTTACATAAATTAATATTTTAAACACACAGAAAGAAAGACATTTTTTTAAGTGCTTCGAAATTTTTACCATTTATCAGTTTTATCTGTTTGTTTACCAAACATCATTGTACAAACACAAGAGCAGGGGCATCAAGCATAAGGCCAGGGGGGCCAAAATAGGCCTGGCGAAGACTCAAATTGGGTCCACCACACAGCTTTGGAACAAGTGAAGGACAGCATGGACTTTACAGTTTATAGTTTTACAGCTTTTCTTATTGATGGAGACCTCCCCCACAGCTATTTATACTACACCAAGGCAAGTAATAGATAAACAATTAAATGGCAGAAAAGTTTGTTTGTTTGTTTGTTTTTTACAACGTGACCACGGTAGGAAAACATAAAAAGGAAATTTTGGAATAATTAACAAAAATCTTCAGTTTTAAAATTAGAGGAAAGTCTGTGTGATTATCTGACAGAACTTTCCCTAATTTTGCACATTTATTTCTTACAATTTAAGCCCAAAGACTTAAATGTTTAAGTAAATTAAACTGATCTAGCTCATTTAATACCAAAGTGGGCTAAATGTGGTCCAAAGTGTGAAATGAGATTGCCACCCCTGCACAAGAGCTTTCAGTTTGAAGAAATAAAGAACAATTTATAGAAAACTGCATTTCATCCAATAGATGGAAACAATCCAAAACAAAATGACGTATGTCTTGTGGTCCTGTTGCTTTTCCCCTGTCTCTGTCATCATGCTGTCTTCGTGTCTCGGTGCTAGTCATAAATCTTTTGTTACTCTCTGCTTTGCTTTGAAGGTTAGTTTTCTCACGAGTCTCGCTCTAGTTTTGCTTCCTGTTCTTTTCCCTCCTGCGTGATTGTCTGTCCCGACCTCATTAGGTTCACCCCTGTCTTGTTTCCGCCTGTGTCGAAGCACCTGTCACCACTGCGTGGATACAGCTGGGTCCATAAGGATTTAAGAACAATGACATTTTTGTAATTTTGCATCTGTGCACCACCAGAGTGGATTCTAAATCAAACAGTCAACGTGTGAGGGAAGAGCTTTAACAAACTGGAATTACATCTTTATACATATCCTCATACATTTCCAGTGGCTCGTGATTAAATGCACAATTGACTGACAAGTGGTTTCATGGTCAGGTGAAGCCTGTTCCCTCATTATTTTATCACAAATTAAGGAAATAAAACTGTTGAAATTGCATTTGGCAGCTACAGTTTTGACTAAACCTCTCAATATGAGGTCCAAAGAGATGTTGATGCAAGTAATATGCGCCATGTATTGGTTGGAAAATGGATGATCCCAGAATCTTTCTTTGATTTAGAAAAGCAACTATGTAACAACAAGTCATGAGCACTCTCGAGGAGTAAGGAGTGTCATTGTCAAAGTCTGCAATCAAGAGATATCTTCATGAAAGCAAACTCAGAGGGTTTACAGCAAAGTGCAAACCACAACTTTGCCAACAAACATCTAAAAAACATCTGCAACAATTCTTTGGACAGATGAAACCAGGATTAACTCGTACCACAACAATGTGAAAATGCACTGTGGTGGCGCACTGAGGCAAAAAGAAAAACTGTGCCACTATCCAAACACTTAATTGTTCATGCTGCTCTCTTCTCCTTTCTCTTTGTCTGATTATCCTCTCTTGTTTGCCAACCTGCTTTGCTTGCCTGTGTCCTGCTTTCCTC
This sequence comes from Perissodus microlepis, assembly GCF_051167445.1. Lineage (NCBI taxonomy): Eukaryota > Metazoa > Chordata > Actinopteri > Cichliformes > Cichlidae > Perissodus > Perissodus microlepis. Next base: position 17,068,080 of record NC_140478.1, read on the forward strand.
TTGTTTGCTTCCACTCGTCTCTGTTATTTCTTTGAGTTTAGTTGAATTTTTCCTCCCTCTGTGGATTTGCGGATTCTCCTGTCAGCTTTGTGCAGCTGTTTTTGTTAGCAAATCATTTTTCTTTCTGTATGCTGACACTCCACATACTGTATTTGAGCAGGCATTCCATTACAGTGCAGAAACATTTTATGGACGTCTGTCTTTATGACAACTGTAATTTTATTTCTTTGTTCTTACTTAATAACTTCACCCATACAAACTGTGTAAGTTGTGCATTATTCGGAGTGTTGTGGCTGTGGTGATTGGCAGGTTTGGGGGCTGTTTCATCTCATCCAGTGTTCTGCTGTACTGTAAGTCTCTCTAAGGAGGCAGTTGCTTGGTTTCCCCACTAAGTAAGTTGTTTTGATCCTGTTTCTTTGTTGCTAGCCACGGTGATAGTGGATGTACCTTACTAACCGAGCTACGGTGGCACTCTGTGGGTTTTTGTCACTCGTGACATAAACAACAAACAAACAAAGACACGAGAAATGCTCAACTAATGATTTGTTCTCTTCGCGTATCTTTTGATGACCGATACTTTTGCTATGATGTTGCTAATTGCTATAACTTGGCTTCAGTTTGGAATACTAATACATATTTCATGACGCTGTAGTAAATGTGACGAAGCCTGTGAGCTCATTCAGCAGGTAATTGTAGCTGCAGTGCGTCATACACCCTAACATCCTAGCCTCATATCCTGAACATACACTCTCAACTTGGCAGCCTTTTTTAACCCATTAAAACTTAGACTAGTTTCTACTTTCATGAAAATTATGGGAGATGTAAATAATACAAAATGGACCATGAGTTTGCATGGGTTAAACTGGAGAATTTCCCATTTTTCCCTGTGACATCGGTGTGACTGCTTCCCTCCATGTCTGCCAACCTGCTGTTTTAACCCACTCCATCACCCCAGCAAACACCTGGAGGGGGAAGGTGCTGCCTAGTCACCACTCCTCAGTTTCTGTGTGATCACATTTGAGCTAGATGCGACACTCTGACTCTCTTTTGCTGCAGTAAAATGTATTACTTCAAACATAAAGTTGTTTGACTGAATGAAACTTTGGTGCCTGCCATCTTTACACCAATCTTCCGTTTCTCACACAGGCTGTCAGGCAGCAGCGATGCTACAAAGCCACAAAATGATCATGGAGACAGCTAATAAAGTCGCAGCATCGGCAGACAGACCTAAACATCAACAGGAATCATATTAGCGTCGCTATTTCTATTTCTCCACAGTGACACAGCTACTACAGATGCATTAGGTCCAACTCGTGTCTGCTGCTGGATATCTCTAGGATTTATCACGCTGTGATGTGACCTTGTAAACTTTGCTTTTATTCTCAAATGCCCTGCGCACGTGTGTGTGTGTGCTTGTGTCTGTATGACAGTTAAATTAAGTGCTTGTACCCCTGTGTGTGTGCTTGCTTGTGTGCATGTCTCTCAGGAGTGTGTCGCTGCTGTATCATGGCAGGGTCGATAAGAGAATCTGCCCGTGTGACACAACAGATTACTGCTGCCTGGTCTCAGCCCGGAAAACGACTGCGAGAGGACTCGGGAGAAATGGCAGCGGGGCTTCGTCGCTTTGATTCGAACTGACTGAAGTGCTGTAGGAGAAATCTCCTCCACATAGTTCATATTTATGTGCGCATTGCTGTTAGATTTATACCTCTGATTTGTTCTTGTTTTGTCTGAATCAAACAATTTTAAGCATAAAGCGCTGCTGCAGAGGCACAGATGAGTTTCAGTTAAATAAAGGAGGGCTGTTTTCAAAAATACATGAATGGAGCTTGTTGCTACTGCAAAAAAATACCCACACAGAAGCACCTGTCAGCCTCTGATATGGCAATTTGATCTTTCACAGCCTTGAATTAAATGTCGCAATCAAGTGAATCAACTGATAACTGGCAGAAAAAGTCTTAATCTGTGTCTTAGCAATTTTGTAATGTGAAGTGATGACCGTACAACCTTTTCAAACCTTACGAGAGGTGACATTTTCACCCTCTTCTCAGATGAGACACCATCAGGTGTGCCAGCTTTTTGAGAACATTTATAGAAGCAGTGCGAGGTAAAATAAAAATTGCCTTTGGTGGTACATAAATGATCTACTACTCACTACACTGGCTATTAAATCTTTGAGTTTGTGTTAACTACAACCAAAGCCTCACTTATCCACTGCACTGTCTGTTGATGCCTTCGCCATAGCGTAGAGCTGGTGCATTGATTGGAACACAACAGTCTCTAGTGGCAAAACAGACACAGTGCAAGGAAAAAGCCATAAAAATGGTCTCCAGCATCTAAAATGTCAGTGAAATGACACTGCCTACTGCACATGACCTTTATTTTTTCAATAAACTGTGAAAAATAGAGTAAAGCAAAGCAGGAGGAAGAAAACTGACTGTTTTAAAAGGAGTTACTCTGGTGATTATCAGCTGCACACCTAATAAAGCTCATCCTCAAAACAAATCAGTGAGAACGCTGCCACCATTTATAAATATAAAGCACAGGAGAAAAGAAAATGGGACGCAAGACGGGTTAAGAGACGGTTATATTTAGCTGCGTTCTCGTGTAATTCTTAAAAACTGCAGGAATCTTTAAGATCCAGAGTGAAGTTGCATCTGAAGAGTGAGATAATCTCCTGTGACGTGAAGGAAGTGGATGTGACCGCCATTATTAAGCTGACGATCGCAAATGAAGGTAGACAGATGGAGTGATTTTCTTTTTTCTGCATCTGCATCGATATTTAATCGGCTTCGGTAAATTTCAGCTACGCAAACTGTAATTAAAGAAAGCGACAAAACGGTGTTCGAACACCACTGATTACAAAATACCCACGTGGAGGCCTAATGACAGTTGATGATGTGTTTACTTCACGTGATCTTCAGAGCAGAAAATCTACCACGAGAGACTGAAGCTCAGCATCATCACGGCGTAATAAGGCCTCTCTCTCTGTTTAAACACTGACTAATACTCGCTGTCAGCTTTTGTAATAATATAGTAAATCATCAGGAGGAAGAGGGACAGTCAAACAGCGAGGCAGCAGTCAGCTGATGTGCCGCTGACAGGTCTGTAGAGGTGGTGCTGGGGGAGGGCAGGGCGCGAAGGGATGATCGATGGGGTGTCAACAGAGCGTTGAGGTGCCGGGGAGAGGAATGGATGACCCGTTGAGATGCCCTCTGGGAACAGAGGAGCTAAAAAAGCAAACAACAACAGCAACAAAAAAAAGGCTGATGTCGAATATGTCTGTCAATGGCGACCTGGTGCAGAAACCAGAGTGGAGGCTTGTATTCATTGAGCGTCAAAGGGGAATTCATATTTTTTTTAACAAAAAGGAAAATTAACATCGTGGTGATTATGATGGACACGGTATGCCGGTATGAGCGGAGGATATTCAGGGTGCGATGTGAGAGCTGCGTCATCTCCAGATGGCAGTCAGAGCCACCAGCGAGCAGCAGCGTGTGTGTTCCCAGAGCTTACAGCCTCACCCTCTCCACCTTTGCAACCATGGCAACATCGAGCATGAGGTCCTGCCGCGGCTGCTTTGTTGTCCTGAGGGGAGGAGCTGCGCTGGGTGACAGCATGTCTGCCTTCTGTGCTCTGCACTGCACACTGGTTTAAACGTACAGAAACCATGCACTGGCTTGTTTTTTTCCACATGTGATATTTACTTTCATGCTGTTTTAGCTGGTTTTATACTTAACTATTAATTACTATAATTCAATAGTACAAGCCACTTCATTAGGTACGCCTTGCTAGTACTGGGTTGGATCACCTTTTGTCTTTAGAACTACCTTAATTCTAGAAGATTTCTCAGAGATTTTGACCCATGTTTGGTATTATGAGGCTCAAAGCATGCTGTGAAAATATCCCCCACACACCACCAGCCTAAGCTGTTGATATAAGACAAGATTGATCTTATCTTGTTGTTTATGACAAATTCTGACTCCACCATCTGATTGTCACAGCAAAAGTTGACTCATCGGTCCAGGAAACACTTTTGCCAATTTAGGTGAACCTGTGTGAATTTTAGTTTCAGTTTCCTGTTCTTAGCTGACAGAAGTGGCACCCAGTGTGGTTCAGACCATTCTTGAGCGTGAAAATCAGCAATTTCTGACCAGCCAGTCTGGCACCAGTGACCACGATCTGTTCAAAGGTACTTAAATCACCATTTGGATGCTTGGTGTCTGCTTTTCTACATGCATCGAATTAGTGCCATGTGATTAGCTGAATGGATAAGGAGCAGGTGAACAGGTGTACCTAATAAAGTAGCTGGTGACTGTACAACCTTATTGTTATCTTTTGCAGAACCTCTTTTTCTCATTTATTTAATTGCATCTCAGCACAAATTTCTTCACCTTTTCGACAGTATTTTCAGCATCCCTTGGGACACAGGGTGTTTTAGGGGCCACGGGTTTAGGGATTTTAAGTCATTTTTTACTCGTCTGTGTTTTTGTTTTTATTTAATATTTAGTATTTAGTATTTTATTGTTATTTTAGGAAAGGATCAGACACCACATGCCTGATTCTAACTGTACTTAGTACATAGATAGTGGCTAAAGTGCCAGAAACATCCCTCACGGAACAATGGAGACCAAAAACAGCTAAAAGAGAAAAATATGATGACAAATATATTTCTGAAAAATAATGTAAAGACAAAATATTTTTCACATAAGCTAATAAAACAAACCAGGTTACATCAAGTTACTGTGTTTATCTTTGTGGTATTAGAGTGAAACTGTCACGGGTGAAATGCGACTGTAATATCGCTTGATCAATACACAACTATAACGGCATCTTCTGTCCACCCAGGTGGGAAAGAAACTGAAAAATAGTCTTAATGTTTTCACAGTAGCTTTAATTTCAATTAAGTTCTAATTCTGCTTCACCGGCTCACAAAATATTGAACTCCAGCTGCTTCATTAAAAGCTCTACAAGCTTATAAAGACAAAACTAAGCAACCTACAATCCTCTATGAACGCACACAGGGCAACAGTTCATGTTTTCCCACACTTATATGTCTCATGCAATGATTTGCACATTAAAGCGACTTCCTTCACATTTTTCCCCTCATACAGCATAATTATGATTACAGGAATAATCACATAATTATTAAAAATTAGAGCGTGTGCTTGCGTCTTGATTGTTTCCTTTGAAGCCTAATGTGGTGGCATCCAGACAAGAGAATTTCCTGGCATAGCTCCTCATATAAAACATAAATATTTGTTCGTGGAAGTAATGGGAAGTAGATTTTTTTCCGTTTTCCATCCTTAACATTCACATCTGGCTTTCTGCACTGATGAAAAGGGAGTTTGCCTCAGGATTCGTGATCATTTTGGATTAGCATGCCAAGTAACAAATCCGGTGGCATCCTTCAGTAAGCAGTCGTCATCTGAAGCACACAGTTAGCCTTTTCTCAAAGATAATAAGGACAGCCTAACGCATCTCATTGCTCTCTTTCTTTTATCTGGCTGCTCTTCTTGAGCTCCGTCTGGCTGATTTATCTGAGCTCTGGACCTCAAAGGAAGCACAGAGCTAAACGAAGACTTGGGAACCGGGCCAAACTGTCTTACTCAGATCTGGAGTATGTCTAAGCAGAAGGCACAGTTAAGGGGACGCATGAGGACAGGATGCGAGTTTGCGTGCGTGTTCGTGTATGTATAAGCCCTGGGCAGTCTATCCAACATGAATTCAATTTTAAGTCACACAGCAAAGGTGATTTATGATTCATTCCTTTTGAACATCAATTTCCTTCTGATTTGAAACAGAATCTGAAAATTTAGTGCGCAGGGAATTTTTCCTCAGATAAAACATTCAGAAAGGAAACTTAATTAAATTAATTAAAAGAGGATATGTAGTGTAATGATGCTTTCAATGCTGAAGAGCTGGCAGTGTCCTGAAATACAATGGGTTCACTACAAACAAACTCCTGTAATTACTAAAGGGAAATCAGAGAGCTCAGAGCTCTTTGTGCTTGTCCCCAGAGATACAGCATGCCCACTTTGCCATTTAAAAAATGCTTCTTTGGCCCTCAGGGACGCCATCACACCATCTCTTTGTCATAAGGGCATATTATATATGTGTAAAAAGAGCTAATTAAAAGTAAAATGAAACCACATTTGCAGCATACTTCGGCTGATTTTAAAAGCGGAAGCCCAGACCGAGATCGAAATATTAATGCATTATAGAGCAGCGTGCTATTCTGAGATTAAGGTGGCCCTGTGGGAAATGAGCTTTTCACTAATGACTAGTACTTATAGTCAGACATGAATACAGCTGTCATTGTAATTAGCAGCAGGGGGTCTGTTTTTAGCTATTTTGGGGATAGAAACGATGGGAATCAGTAGGATTTTGTGGCTTTTATTCAGTAAAATGTTCAACTTATTTAGAAAACTGACAGTCTTCATCACCAAATTATAAAATCTAGATTAGAGCTCCATAAAAGGATCATGAGAAGTTAAGCCCTGGTATAAATGGAGGTTGACTTTGTCCTTCGTTTGTAGTTATACATTTTTAAGGCTTACTCATTACATCAGATGATGCTTATTACAGCTGAAAATGAACCATAAGCATGGCCTCTAGTAAATCATTGATCACAAGAATTTAGATTTGATGTCTTTTTTAAAGGAAACGAGAAGGAAATGTTAAAGAGAGCAATATTTTTATCATGTGGTTCTTTATAAATCTGGGCTACTTTAATTCACAATGATTCTTTTTCATATTTGTTCTTATAAGGTTTTGTCACTTGTCTTAAGGTCTCTATAAAAAAGGGTAATTCAACCACCTCCTCTTTATTTGTCAAAGAAAAACAGCATGAACAATGTTTTTATTACTCGATATGTTGACTGTGAGTCACGTGTCATTATTCCAGATCACAGGGCGAGACACAAGCAAAAAGGGATGTGGGTTTTTTTTTTCTGTTATGTAACCTATAAAGAAAATGTCAATACAGGCCGAGTCATGAATGTGTCTCCAGGCTCCAGCCTTAAGGCAAAATGCTACCCTGTTTCACCGTTATATCCAACAGTTAATTAAGATGTTCACAGGCCTCTATTTACAGTAAAGGGTAATGAGGAGGAGAACGAACTACTGCTGATATCTCCCTAGGTGACGTAAACTCTACCATGAAACACTGTCACACAGTGCAAAGCGAGAATTAATCTCATCACACACACACACACACACACACACACACACACAGCTCTCCTACAAACAAAGATGCAGTGCCTGCATATCGCGAACCCAAGAGCTCAGAAGAACACAGCAGCAAACAAATGAAACTGTTGTTTACAAAAAATTTAATTCTTTCTGCTTTTCATTAACTCAGAGTAAACCCTCAGACGCACGAGTGTTCGCTGGTAAATATTTGGATGAATGAAATTAAATTCTAGAATGTCCGATTCAGTTGTTTGCTTCTTCCATCTGCAAAATAAAGGAGAACAACAACAGCAAACTTTTGCCAAGGAGGGAGGGATTGGAAATTGTACTTCTTGAAATGGTCTCCCCATCTCTTGAGGCAAAAGGCAATTTCATGCTCCAGCACGACTCAGAGAGACATTGGGACTAAAGGTGACCTCAAGGTTAATAGTGCAAATGTAATAAATTGGAAATCTTGCAGTACAATAACAACTTCTGACTTAACGGGTAAAATGATGTCTGTTTGTTAAGAAAATCGTGACTGTCAAGTCGCCAGTACAGAATTATCCATAAAAATGAGGTAATAAGCTTAAAGGAAGCAATGGTAGGTTATTTCTTTTTGTCCCGAGGCGTATAGGACACAACCAGAGGACTATACCTCTATTTCCTGCAGAAAACAAGCAACACATTTCCTAACAACTCTGTCTTTGTGCAGACAGAATGTGAGATTCCAGCCAATCTGAAGCCTTCTGTGAGTTTTCGCTATTTGGTGGATGCATGGCTGATGCTACATAGCTAGATGGATATAGGTCTTCTTAGGCTGAAGAAAAAGAGAAACCAGTAACACAAATATCAGAAATGTTTAGGGGACAAAATTGTCTGAGAGCTCTGCACTTCATGTTGTGTTTGTTTTCACAAATGGAAACAGAATGACACAAACACTTTGTGTTTTCGCCATAAATGAACCAGGGATCTTTTGCTTGTTAGGTGATTGCATAAACCACTACAGTTTGGAGGCACTGGGTGCTGTCGTCTCTAACAGGCACAAAGTCCAAATAGCCATCTTCTAATCTAATAGAGAAAGGCTGAAGTAAATCATTTTGGTTTTTGTATGAGAAGCAATTTCACGTCATGGCTACAAGCTGACAAACAGTGAACTAATAAAAAGCATTGTGATGATGTACCTGTCATTAAATCTAAAAAGCACAGAACAAAGCCAAACACAGCAGGACTGAGCAGAAAAGCCATTCCAACGATGTTTCATAAACTGAGCCTTCTTATTATTTTTTCCCATATAGTACCACCTATCCAGGACTGGTTCTTGCTACTGCAGTGCCTTAGGAAACATTTGAACTCAACCTTGGATTAGCTGGTGTGTAACAAATGATTTAACTGCAAAAAGTGTGTGAGTGTGACAGGTCATCTGACTAATGTGTAAAAAAAAATACAGAATGTGATTTAATTCTATCCGCATTGAGAATATTTAATGATTATTAATAACTCTCTCTGCTGAAACCCTCCTGACGATTCTGCAGCTGTAAGTAACCCCATGAAGCTGCGATTATTGGATGAACTTTAAGGAAAGACTCCAATAAACAGCTGTAAGCAGCAAGCATCGCCTTCAGATTCCCCTGGGTTACATTAAATATTCGTCAAACTTATTAATAACCTGTTAAGACAGTTCTGGCTGTGCACCCGTCTGTGTGTCTAGATCACTGCAGCCTGACAGTAATATTTTTGTTCAACTTTTAGATCCTAGTTCCCCGCTACAGCCTCTCTTTTGTAAAACCAACAATCCGACTTCTACAGGCAATCTGAGAAGTCGCCTACACCCACACTGCAATTTATCACATGTGGCTTCAATTTATAATGCTGCAGGGAACATCTGTATGCGTAGCTTCCTTTTAGATCAGCTGTTTACTGTGACCGGTGTCTTTAACAGTGCTTGGGGCACATTAGTGGCATATTTTTAAGGTTGAACTATAAATTTTACAAAATATTTCTTCCTCTCCTTTGCGTCCCTTGTGCTGTTGAGGCTCCAGGCAGCTGCCTCGTTGAGCTGGCCCTCAACTTATCCATCAAAATCCACAGTGAGAAATTTGAACTGTTATGCTAAAGGATGTGTGTGTGTGTGTGTTTGTGTGTTGGGAGGGGGTTTAGGGTCATGGTTGGGCCAAACACCCTCTTCATGAACCTCTCAAAAATGAGTCAGACGCTTATGTTTTGTCACTTTCTATAACCACAACACTGCTGTGGTGCTGTTTGCAGTTTCAGCACCACGGTCAGCACCATGCAACCCATAAGCGGCTCCCTGCAGACAGATATGAAACATATGGAGCAGAAAGTGTTGATTTTTAAGTCAAATCGTCATCACGGTCACCTGAACGGTCACGTCGAGCTTTAATGCTACCATTGCTAGTAGTGGAACAGATGAATGTTTTTTAAAAAAACACTGCAACACAAGCAGAAGCAACATAATAATGGAAGACTGCAGCTGCCACAGAATATAAACCAAGCTTTTGAAAGTTTCTTCAACATCTTTTAAAAGTGAAAGCAGTGTGAGAGCTTCAGGGAGGCCTGTTGGGGTCTGAATGAGTGTGTTTGAAGAATTACTGTCCAAAATGTGCATAATTGTGGTTTTATGCATGCAAACAACAAAGAAAAAACTAATTTCTTACGTCCTCATCCTCCCGCAGGCATTTTTTGCGGTACTGGACGTGAGGTCTCCCATCGAGGAGTTGCTGAGGGGTCTTCGCTGCGTTTTCCTCGTCTGCAACCTGTCCACCAAGAAGGTGGCTGGCCTCAGGTGGGTGCGGAAAGGAATTGGTGGTATTGATCTTTCCGGTGAATCTCTGGTACAGCGAAGCCATAATACTGGTCCGGTTCAGATAAAAAAAAAAACAACAACAAAAACAACTTACAGCATGTCAGAGTCACAAGCAGGTCTCGTCTGATTGTGTGGCTTGGACAGTCTGTTTGGTTTATTTGCGCTTCGAAGAGAACCGATGGCAGGCAGCCAGCTTTCACCTCCGGGATGGAGCAAAAAAAAAAAAAAAAGACGAGGTGAAGACACTTGGCTAGTAAATAAGCATCTGTGGATAGTGTGGATGACTCACGGCGTTGGAGTGATAGACCAATATAAAGCCGGATCATTCGCAGCCGTGTCCTTTTAGCTTTGCCCAGGCGCACGGCAGACTGGTGGGCTGTAGGTGTCAATAGTTGCTCTCTTCTGTATTCACGACACGTTGTCTCCCCTCTTCAGTTTCCTGATGCCTCCTTTCAGAGAGATGGCAGGCGGATGCGCTGAGTTTCCATCAGATATTCGATCATCCAGATGACTCCGAGTGATTGTCCACCTCCTCCCGTCCAAAAACAAACAAAAACAAACGAGCAACAGATACTGATTCGACTCTTCCGGCTATGTGTATACCGGACTGACCTCACATATGAAAAGTGTGAAGGACGCAGAGAGCCCGACGGTACTCACCGCAGACGCGCTCTGCATGTGAAGTGACCAGCGCTGTGAGAGCAGCTTTACTGTAGCACTACTGTCACTGCACTTCTTTGTGCACTGCTTTGCGCGCAGAAATGCGCCAGCGATGCACAGATTCGCTTGTATAGACTTCGATGTGAAAGCGCAGAATAAGAAGCCTCTCTCATTTATGATTTCATGAGCGAGGTTGTAAAATTGCCTCTCATGTGACTGCGTATGGTCCCAGGACGGAGCTCTAGTGCCTCTCTGTGGCGCTCTGGATTAGGACAGGCTGACCAAACGCCTCTTAAGATGTGTACTCCACATGTGACACAACAAAGAGGGAAGTTCTTTCTTTAAAGATAGAAAACAGAAAATACTCTGAAGCACAGCATATATTTGAGTCACACAACTGGATAAAATAAAAGGAATATATATTTAAAATGTGTACAAACATGGTTAAACGTATCCTTTGCAGCTTCTTAGAGCCTGATGAAAACCTTTCTTGAAAGCCCCTCTACATGCAGTGCCACAAACCATAAAAATGCCCCTTCCCTACTTCAGCCCAGTATTTTCATTCAGTTCACAACCACAAGTGTTATTCAGTTCATAACACTGCAGGTGATTTCATGCTTGAAATGCTCACAGAGGCCACAGCAATGCAGCTCTGGTAAATGCAGAATATTGGCTTATATGCGATGGAGGGAGGGAAAGGCTCTTGGGTCAAAGTGTTCAAATCTCTGCCATTCCTGTCAAGAATGCCACAGGCCAACACGCCATGGCCTCTCACTCAAACTATCACCCAACTGGTGCTGAGCTGTATTTCTGGGAAATAGGTCATCTTCAGAGGGGTACAACTTCAAAGCAGCACTAAAGCGCAGCTCCAAACAGCTCTGCACACGCTCTGCTGAATACCGCCGTTTTGCCTCTCTCATTAAGTGAAATCAAGTTCATTTGGCAATCATTTGCAAAGTGTTATCAAGGTGAACTGACTAGAGTAGTAGAAATGAAAAAGGTCTATCTTGAACTCTGAATAAAGAGTGAGTTTCAATTAAATTTCTTTTATAAATGGTGAGTTATCTCGAGTCCTGAAAGAAATGCTGAAGGCTCATTGATTCGTGGCTTGAATTATGAACACAACCCGATTAATAGTAAATCTATCTGGAATACAGAATTTTCATTTCAAATGTTTGACCATTTACAAAACAAAACAAAATAAGGATAGTGGACGTTACTCCCCATTCTCCCCTTCCTCATGAGTTTGAGTCATTTTTTCCTTTGACTCCAAGTATGATTCAAAAAGTAATGAACTTTGTTTGATGCTTTGTCTACCTCGTAATTGGAGTTTCAGCAGAAACTTGTGCTTTGGACTGAACATCTCTGGGCTTCCAGCAATCTCTCGCCTTCCACGGTGGCTTGCCTCGGTCCTTGTCATTTGTTTCCCTAGTTCATAAATGCCTTTTCCTGGGTCTGCGCACCCCTTGGGAAATAGGCCTGAGTCACTTGACATCAATCCCAGCCTCTCTGATAGATGTCTTCCAATCTCCCTCACCTTGTTGGGGAGCAATTATGAACTGCCTCACTGCTTTAAAGCTCCCCTCAGGACAGCGCCGGGGAGCCCGGGCTCAGCTTGACTCCCCTATCGCCTCCACACAGACACAGCAGATGACTGGAGCTACGCCTTTCCCTGCTCCCACAAACACCACTGCAGTCAAGCTCTGCATTATAGGTGGTAAAAAGTTGAAGAAGCATGTAATAACCAGGTATAATGACAATGATAGCTGCAGTAAAACCTCTGTGGGTAGCTAATGGTACTGTTAGAGACAGTGCAAGCTAAAGCTTACCTCGCTTGTGATATGGAACATTGTAATTATATTTCAAACACGTCACAGATGCATTTTATTTCAAATGATACGATGCACTTTGGTGCACTTTATGACGCTGTGAGTGATGGCTTTATGAAGCTCCGCTATGCAGTAAACTCCCTTCAGTGAGTTTATTTTTTAATTCCAGTGAGGGACTGACACACCAACTTTGCCAGAAATTTTACTAACTGAATGCACAGATGTTATTTTATAATATGAGGACCAGAGGGAAGTCATTATTTTTCTCCTCCTAGAATGAAATGAAACAACGCCAAAAACTGGTGATCATGTTCTCCGCAGACAGGCGGAAAACTCTGAGGCAGCCTGGAGGTAAAAAAAAATCTCACAATAGCATTAAACATTATTAGCAAGAAAGACTAGAGGGAAACCAAGAAATCTGAGAGAGAAAAAGGAAAGTAAATCTTTTTATAATTGCACACACACACAAAAAAAATCATTTTAATGTTTGCTCTTTTCTGTTTTAGATCTCCTGGCTTGGAAATTTTTAAGAATTAAGTGTGTTTGATCTTATTTTCTTAAAGTTTGACATCTTTAAAAATATGTACAACAAAGGTAAGCTGGATATTAAGCTGCACAGCAACACTATCACGCATACTGTTATTTCTATTACCATAAACAGGATACCATACAGTACATACTGTAGTGTGGTGCCTATGTAAATTTAGTTAATCACTCACAATGCAAATATTAATGTATTTGTATGAAGTGAAATGCCACTGCAGCCCAACATCTTTCCATCAGCATTCCACACAGCACAACAAAATGACACAAATTAATTGGATGGAAGAGGAGACCGATCAATCAATCGATGTTTTGCGGGTGTGCAGTAATATCTAATTTCCTCTGAACATCACTCAGCTGAACAAGGAAATTGCTGAACCCCTCTACATGCATGTAAGAGAGAACAGATTCAGTTACAGCCCATCATAATCACATTTTTCCACCATTCTCCATTCGGCATTAGCTGGACACTAGTGATTTCTCTCGATGCTGTGCTGGGACAACCATGACAACAAGTTTCTTTATCACCCCGCTGCCGGTGTCGGATTACATGCCCCGTTTCGCTGTGGCCTGGGCACATACATTTTATCTTGAAGCTCTTCTCGAGACAGTCCATTACCGAGCTGTAAATAGCTTGCTCTCACATCGATTAAAAATCATCACAAATACACTTGTGTACATCAAATTTGTCCAATTATCAGAAGCAGTCTTCAAGAAGGAATTGCACGCCGTAACTCATTAAAATGCCTCCAGATCAAATGTTTTCAGGCTGCAAGGCGCGTCTCCTCGGGGGAGCACAGAACAGAGGGAATAGATGTCGGTGAAGACGCTGCATGAGGTGAAAGGGGCAGATTTGTGGCATCACTGTAACAACAACAGCAGGTCAGCCACAGTTTGGTGCGCACTTAGCAGCATTGTCAACAGTTAGGACAGAACATCCACACAGCAATATATCGTATAAAAGCATTAACTCACATTGTATGTATAAACTCTGGCCTCAAACGTGCATATTTTTATTAAAACACCTTAAACACATTTCCTTCACAGCATGGATTACCCCAGTCACGTGACTTCCAGATGCAAAGCTTATCAAATGAATGAAGGAAAAGCAGATGCCTGTTCACTCACTTGCATTGTAATTCACAGATGAAAAAATGGTGGGAAAGAAATCAGAGAGCTAATTAATCAAACGGACGTATTGGAACGATTATTATAATACACGCACTGATGCTGCGATGCACTGCACATCTTGGTATTTGTTTACACAGGGATCATGATTTTTGTAGCTTATTGTCATGCAAAGTGTGAAGTTTTTCAGCATTTCTGTATTGTGATACCACAAGAGACAGACAGATAGATAGACAGACAGACAGACAGATAGATCGATCGATAGATCGATCGATAGATGGATAGATCGATCAGCCATTACTCACAGGGTAGAAACATCTTTCTCCATCAGTGTTTATCAAAATTGAATTGTGTGTCACTGAAAGCCAAAGTCTGTGAGACTGCAGAGTGTCACAGTCCTTATCATTGAATTACACCCTAAGACTACATTACAACACTTGGCTCATTTCGGGCCATGTAACAATGGTCACTTCAATTACTCTTGGCTGCAAGTACTGCATTCATTACACTTCTGGTCCGCTGCACAGAAGAAGGAAGCTGCCACAAATCACTGACACATATTTAGTCTCATATAGGTAACACTTTATGTGTGAATCATTTGATGACCTTCCAACTGTAAATTCACATAAATGTAAATATTGCCATTTCTAACCTGTTCTAAGCCCTTATTTGCCTGCATAAAATCCATTCCCTGAGTGAAACTAGTTGAGGATGTGTCCCATTGGAAGGGGAATATTATTTTTTATGGAGAGCTGAATCTCCCAGTGTATTACAAGTGAAGGGAAGCTATGCACTGAGCCCAAATTGAAATGGCAGCAGATAAGTCACTGAGGAAATGGAGTTTAATGCTGGCTGATGCTGTAGAATAGACTGTGGTTTGAGGGGGAGCAGCAGACTACAGCTGTGGATTGTGGCAGCGGCAGATGATGGGGAGAAGAAAGAGGAAGGAATCGAAGGGGGAGATAGGAAACAGAGAAACCAAACTAGAGCATGTCACTATAAATTTACTGTCAAATGTGTGTTTGGGTGCGGATAGAAAGATAGTGTGCACAGCAAAACGAGAGCTGAAAATGGATTATGACAAATGAATTGAAGGAGTTTATGGTATGAGACATGCAAGGCTTAATGCAAACCGCCCTGCACAAGTTATTGATTGGTATGACCCTTCTGGTCATTTATTATCCCACGTGGCACAAAATGTAAGTGTATTTGTGATCTGGAGTGCTGCACAAATCTAAACGCTGCTCTGCAGGAGAGAGTTTTAGAGCTACGGGCGTTCCTTTCTCTAACTTCCAGAAAGCTACAATTTACATAATTTTAATTGCTCAAGAACACCAAAGTCGCACAGCAACTTCTGCTCGTCATCAATCTCCCTTGTAGCCCATTTGCATGCAAACATGAGAGCAGTAAACTGTCAGCATTTAATCTAATGAGTTGACCTCAAAGTCAATTCTGGAGGATTTTCACATAAGCAAAAATTAAGCAAAGAAAAGGCAATGCAAAGCAGTCGTTTTAAAACATCTAACATGGCACTGCAATCATACTTTCATGCCTAACTTTTCCTCATAGTGAGCAGTTGAATTGAAGTCATTATGTGGTAACATGACAAAGATTAACAATGAGGCGCAAGGTATTCTCCGCAGCGTATGCAGCCAGCCATTCATTAGAAGTCGTCTCTTGAAAGAAAATTAAAAGTGGTAAGCATTTGTCCATCAAGATCCTGGCAGAGGGGGGATGAGGACCTGCCGCTCTCTTCCTGCCTGTCCAGTTGTTATCAAAAACAGCCAGCAGCCTGTTCTGTCAGTAGCAGGAGGCTCACCCACAAACACAGACATTCCCCCACAGCGTGTCATGCATGCTAAAAGGGCCCCTTACCCTTCTGGAAGGAGTGCTGGTGTCTATCTTCAGCTGGGTGGCTATGAGGACAGACATGGTGAGAAGTGCCACTTGCCTTCCCCTCTCGCTGTGCTCACACCTTTGTGCTGTGAAGTTGGGGCTGCTGGAGGTGTCTGAGAATTCCTCCCCCCCACCCCGCCAACCTCCTCCCCTTCCCCTCCCTTCCCCTACAGCTAAGAGAAAGGATGACCTGGGGGTCCGGGAGCCCAGCGAGAACGCCTCCCTCTCTACTCGCCGGGTGAATCAATCACAGACACTGGCATCGTTTCCAGGGGGGGGGGGGGGGGGGGGGGGGTGCTCCTCCAAACGTTACTTATCTCTGCCGCCCTTACTCCCTCCCTCCCTGGCTCGCTCGCTGCCTCAACTCCTGCACACAAATATGCTTAAACTCTCTCGACAAGACTTTACTCAGCAAAGGTGGAGTTGAATAGTGTAAGTAAATCTCTCGCACACACACACACACACACACACACACACACACACACACACACACACACACACACACACACACACACACACACATAAATATACTGTAGCATATAAATAATAACATGTTCCTCAACATATTAGTAACAATATTGCCTGCTAGGCTTTTTTCTCTTTGAGAGTGCGTGTGTGTGTGTGTGTGTGTGTGTGTGTGTGTGTGTGTGTGTGTGTGTGTGTGTGTGTGTGTGTGTGTGCGCGCGCGCGTGTGTGTGTGTGTGTGTGTGTGTCCAATGTGTGTAAATATTACCAAGAAATTGATCATTTCACTCAGCATTGCAGCTGGGTTGTGATTAAGCACAAGTAATATTTATGCTTCCTGTCTTCTCTATCATAAAATACAACTCCGCCCACCTGCCCAAACACACATGCACACACACACACCCATCAAGCTACACTGACAAGACAGAATCCTGGCACAGGCAACACTACTGCAGATTTATTTATGTAGCATTTGTACCTCCCGTAATGAATCCCAGGGCTGAGACTGAGTAACCAGCTTATTTAACCGAACCCTAGCACTAAGCCACAAGACAGTAGCGACGAAATGCCTTTTATAAAACTAGAAGAGGTGATATTTCTAAGTGAAAAGCCAAACTGCCCTCTCCTTCTGCATCTAACCCGCTCAGCTGAATATGACAAAAGCCAGAGGCAAGACGCCCTAAGAGGACCGTCATGGACAGCATGAATGGCAAAGTGTTCATAACTCATTCATTTAAAATGGCACACAGCAGGATCCAAGCGTAGTAAATCACAAGGCCACCTCTCACACCCGGGCTTGATATGGAGTCAGGGTTTGAATTATATCCTTGTGTCGATGCTGTCCAGCATTTTGCTTGTGTGTGAACTCAGGATGCTGAAGTTGTGTGAACATCAAAATTGTAAACAGCGCAACGTCACTAAAGCGCTAACGCTGCCCTAACTTTTACACTTCACAGATGAAAGAACATGTTAACTAATTCGACATTCGTGAGCAGAAGGTGACCTTGACAGTTTGTCAGTGGGCAAGTGACTAACATAAAGTTGAGCCGCCTGCGTTCTTATTTCATGGATGGTGGCATGTATTACACCCTGTGGTAAGACCTGGTTTGAGGTTTCACGGTGGTTCATAAATACTTGCATTAAAAGTCAGCTACATTTCTTTTTGACCGTGACTCATGAGCCTGTTTGAAGCCAGAGTCTTCCCCCGCAGCTGCAGCAGTTTATCTCTAATGGCCGCCGGGTTTCGGCTCATATTTTACATGTTTGATTTGCACACAGACAACAACTCCGCAGCAGCAGCTGATGAATTGCAGCGCTTATTTAAATGTAGGCAGCATAATCACTGCACGCAAGACGATCAACGTTTAAATTAAACCACAACAACACAAAAGAAGAACAGCTGCGCTTATTTAGGTTTTTTTTCTTCTTCATGTTAACAGGACCCGCATTTAAGGCCGCTCTACACTGAGGATAAAGATGAACTGTAGTTCACGCGCGCCACAGGAGATGAGGTTTCATCAAAGAGAGTAATTGCTCTGGTGACTTTACCAAAGGATAATAAAGTCTTTCAAGTTCATAGAAGAAATGGCGGTTGTAGTTATAGCTATTTCTGTTAACAAGCTCATTTTATGCCGTGACATTTCCCCAGGGTCCTTTAAACAAGCCCCTGATTGGTCATTTTCTGCATTCATTTTTCTCACATTTACAGCTACGACATACACTCCTATGATTATGAATAATGCTGGCTCACAATAAGTCACTGTAATTGCAATTAGTATAAAAGGTCAACGTGGTTATTGCTGTAGAGCACAGAGGTGACGTAGTGTTTTATCACACCGACAGAGCATTAACCACGCACAGCTTGAAAACTTATAGCACTGCTTATATTTACTTACAGAGTCCATCCATTTGTCAGCGTCTGCTGATTTTGCAGAACATGAGCAACCATCAACACATTTTAAGAGCTGATGTCAAAACACAATCATTAATAACGTCTACAATTGATAGCACGCAATAATATTCAGGAGACATTAGTTTATTGCGTATGAATCGCAATGACAGTTTGCATTTCTGTGTTTTTAAATCACATATATCAGCATGGTGAAGGGACTTCTGTGAGACACATATGGGCCTCCAGATTCAGTGAGAAAACAAGATTTAGCATTCAGCCCAGTGGAGATAATGAAATCATCAGTTTATGTTTTGGTTTGTGTGTAAGTGTCTGCTGCAATGGTGTATCCAGCTTCTTAATTGAATTTTTATACCATAATTTGTCTGGTAATACCGAAACAGCTCCACAGTTGTGGTCAGAAGGACATAACAGCTTGATGATGTCATCAGACACAGTTATAGAGGGGAGGACACATACAGAGGCAAATATGCATGCTCATACAAACCTTATCATACCTGAGTGTTTTAGCATTGCACACAGAATTCTGGTAATTGTTTGATTTTTTTTTTTTTTTAATCTCTGCAGCAGTGTTGAAAATGTTTCTCCTTTCAACCCACGTACAGTTGTGGTCAGAAGTTTAGATATAGACATCATGGCCATGAATGTCATTGAAATTTGATGCTTTTAACAAATTCTTTGAGCTGTTATTTTTACAGGATGGAAAGTTTCTACTTCTCAGCATAAAAAGGATTTTTTACAGCATTCATTGGACTGACCAGTACTCTCCAAATAAGAGAGTTGTAGATTTCCACAAGTGAAGAAAGTATCCTGGAGCCATTTCTAGATAACTCCAGATTGCAAGATCAGGTCAAACAATTGTACATAAGTTGAAGTTATTTGGATGGGTGACAATGATCTGGAAGAAGATCCAATTCCCTCTCACTCAAATGAGAGGGAATTGGTTTGCAGTTTTATGATAAACAAAGGAACAACCAACAATGAAGCCTGCCATGAACTGGAAACTGCTGGAACATTAGTGTCACTGTCCACAATAAAAGAAGTTTCACCTGACCGTGGACTGAGAGAGTGCCGAAGCTGAAATTTCCAGTTGTCAACACAGACAAGCCAAATTCATCTGGAGAAAGGTTTTGTGGTCAGAAAAGACAAAGATTAATCTATTTGGCTACAATGTGGCTGTCAAGCATGGTGGTGGTAGCATAATGCTCCGGGGCTGTATTGCTGCCAGTGGTGGTGCTGGTACACTGCACAAAGTGGAAGAAATAATGAAGGAGGACTACCTCAAATCTTTAACTTCACCTCAAGTCAACAGCTAGATGTTTGAAACTTGGACAAGGTTGGGTGTTCCAACAGGACAATGATCCCAAACAAATATCAAAACTGGATTTAGAATGGGTAAAAAAGGCGAACATTACATTTCCGGAACAGCCTTCCCAATGCCCTGATCGCAACCCTGGACATTAAGCTATATTTTAGTGAAGATGTATGTATATACTTGAGCCGGTATATATACTTTTATATGGTGTGGATTCGAGAGAATCAAAAATAATTTCAAACTTCTGCACCCAATTCTTGTTTTTTAAAGTCATTGAAGATGTTTGCTGTTCAATCATTCCACCCTAAAAGAGGAACACTTCAAAGAAATCCTTAAAAGCCCCAATATTAAAAGGACATTCATGCCCATGATAGGATATGTAAACTTCTGACCACAACTGTACATGGACTGAAAGAAGTAATGTTTACAACACGGCTGCAGAGATAGTATTTCACAACTACAGGATAAAATTCTGTGTGAAATCCTAAAACGCTAACATTCAGGTGTGAAAAGGTGCGCATAAGCATGCATGTTTGCCTCTGTACGTGTCCTTCACTTCACAACTTGCTGTCTGATAACAGCATCAAGCTGTTACGTCCTGAGTGCAGCTCTGATTTTGACCTTCAGCCAGACCACGGTACCTATCCCTGACACTCCTCCCTGTGGATCCTAAAGATTCATGCTGCTGTCCTTGGTATGCACTTCGTACACGCTTCACTTTGAGTTCAGGCTACAACACCAGTGCAAAGATATGAATAGAGAAAACATCATTATTCGTCAGAATAGGAATGAATCTGGGAATATCTGTGTGTCACGCTACGATGTGTCTTTATCAGCAAGTGGCTTCACTACAGGCAGAGTACTATCAGGTCATCTGTCACAGGTGACAGGAACAGATGAACCCTGCACCCCAGGGAGCAATGCAAGTGCAAGATTGTGTCCAGGATGAAGAGCTTTAGGTGCTCAAAGGTGGCCGGGAGCTGCAAAACCTGGACAGCTTTTATAAACATGGTTCTCATCTACAGCAAGCCTTCCCTGGGAAGCCTAATCGCAGCATAGCAGTTAGTGGTGAAAAATGACTGCTGCTGAATGGTGTCTGTTGCTTCTGGGCATCCCTGGTTGTTTCTGTCTCCGAATTTCATTTCATTGAACAATGTGCTATTGTTTGCTACAGCATTATCACTTTCAAAGCGGTCATTGGATAAAATAAACAGATGGTATCAAAATGTGCACAGAAAATGTGTGCGTGTGAGCACATCAGGAAAATGAAAGTCATTTTATAATGGTTACTACTGGCTGCGGGCAGCAATACAAACATTTTAAGCAGGCGATTCAAAGTGCAGTGGTTCAATGCAGAAATACTGAGGGCTCACTAGATGAATACAGAATGCTTTTGAAAGGCATTTCATCCTTATTCCTGCTGCATACAAATCATTTCAGTGAAAGTTTGTCTGTACAATTTTACTCCAGGGAACCTTAACATTCAGCTCAGGGTGCCAGTGTATCCTTGACACACACACACTTTCAAACAGCGCTGATACAAGCTCGCTCAAAACTAACATGATCAAACAGATGAAAGGTACAATCGTGTTGCTTACTAACGCACAAAACTACACTTGAGTGGTAACATGCTGTATGACCCCCGCAGACAAATTTATAATGCCATCTTACAAACTCTTTTAAACTCTCTGCTAAACCTCAGAGTGAAACAACAGAAATTTTATCTGGGAAAGAGAAAGCAATGCCAGCTGACTGTCTGACTGCCTGTCTTAGTTAATGCAAATAAAGGAAGTCTAGACTCAGGAGAAAGCCACTGGCCTCAAAAACGTCAGTCAGCGAGCAGCACCAGAGGCAGACGGCACCACAGATGAGACAAGATACGGTGAGGCAAAAAAAGAAATATATTTTCTGCTCTGTGGTGTAAAGTTAAAAAAAAATACCAATGATTCAACTGGGGGCATGTCTAAGCATAAATACATGATGCTGAGTAACCATTCCATCAGATGTAAATGATTCAAAAATGATGAATGAAAAGGTTTTCGCTCCAAATTTGCGACAAAGCACCGATATGTGCGACAAGAATAGAGTCCTAAAATAATTCAGGAAATTTAAATTAAGCAGGTTCGTGTGACAGCCTTGTTTCCACAATGCTCTGTGGGATTTGTGCATCCTCGTGGGGGAATGTTTCATTATGAAGCCAGTAATGGATGTGATCTCTACAAGTATCAAACATCAACAGCAGCTGAAGCAGCATTCAGACTGACAACAAACAATGTAGAAGCTTAATATAGTCATGAATATAAGTATAGAACTCCCTAATGTGGTGACACTTTGTGACCTTTTATTGGACACAAAATTAGATAATCCTGGAGGAGAATGATGCATTTTGGTAATACCTACAAATCGAAGCCTTGTGTGTGTATGTGTGTGTGTGTGTGTGCTACTAATTACATGCTGTCCATATGGTGTTGTGTGGTTGATCAAAATCTGATGATACTTTTATGCATTAATAACTTTTTAAACTTGCTTTTGGTTGATTTTTATTTTTAGGTTTTAGCTTCTGTGAAGCACTTTGTGATTTTTATCTTGAAAGGTGCTATATAAATAAAGTTTTACTTACTTACTTACTTACTTACTAATAATTCAATTAATTCTGACAAGATCGTCAACACCACCATGGCTCAGGATGGTGCAAATACATCCCAAAGCCATGACAGAATCTCCACCTTGTTTCATGGCATGTCTCCTTCATGCACACTGATGATGATTTGACAGCTTTCAAATTTGGATTCATCACTTCTTCAGAGTTTTTACCATTTATTTTCAGCCCAGTTCTGGGGTAATCTGGCATACCTCAGCCTTTTCTCCCTGTTTTGCTTCCTTAAGAATGACTTCTTGACAGCCAGCCTTCCACTGAGACCACCTCTGATGAGGCTTCAGTGAACAGTAGATGGATCAGCTGAAGGGCCAGATGCATCTCTCAGGTCCTGTTTCAGGTCTTTGCTGGATTTTCCTATTTTTAAGAACACAGATACTGTTCACAAGGTGTAGATTAGTTTTTAGGCCTGATACTAATTTATTTTACATCTTCTACTTGTCCACTTTCCTCAGTTTTTGCACACCATGCAGAGATATGCCAAGTTTTCAACCAATAGTTCCTTGTATTAACAAGGAACCACCTTGTGAGTCCAAAAATAAAATATTATGCTTGTCAAACTGTGTTATGTTTCGGCATTTCCTATAGATTCAGCTAAAGACATGGGAACTGGGTTTGTTTTTGTAACAAGCTCCTAGTAACAAAGAGTCTAGAGATACAATTTAAAATTGGCTCCCAGAGTTAGGGTGCGTTTTCCGTGCTTGAATAATTTATATATCAGTGTTAAGTGACTTAAAAATCAAGCAAGTGAAAAAAAGAGTTGTCTGAAAATGATCAGGTGCAAGGACTAAAAAAGGTTGAAAAAGCAGCCAGTGCCCAAATAAAAATGTTTAAAGACCTTCAGAAAACCAGGCGCACTATTGCTCAAGACCACTTAAAAAAATGACAACAAAGGTCTCCTCGAGACAAGACTCCTTGGTAGCAAAATATTAAAAAATTAGGAGTAGATCAAGACTTTTGCACAGTAGTGTTTTAAAACCACAATAATCATGTAGAGTAACATTTCATATTGTTACAGTCCTCATGCTTCCTGATTGGATGGGAGTGTAAGGTTTAAATACAGTAGCAGATGACCTTTGACTCTGACACTAACATAATTGCATTAGTTGAATGTTTTATTAGATTTTTATTAGGTTCATAAATACCCTTAAAAAAGCTAGTTAGTAATTAATACCATTATGAAATAAAAGGAGGAGGAGGAAAGGGAAAAGAAGATGAGAGCAAAAAGGGAAATGAGAATAAGAATGTAGATGCTGACAGTAAGTCACTGTTAATATGAGCTCTCTTATTCTCAGGCCAGAATCACACCAACCAAATCAGGTTTAATGAATTTTAGTGCAGACATGTCTGCATTTTCTCAAAATTATTCTGTCCTCAGAGAAGGGTAGGTGGCTTGGATTGCCAAGGCCGGACTTAATGATTTCCCTTTCTATGCAAATTGTCCACAGATTATGGTAGAATTTAATAGGTTGTGTCTGGGAATCCTTAATAAGTAAAATACTGGTCACAGAAGCTTCAAGGCTTTGGGGCTTTAACGGCACTGAGCTGTAAGCGGAGCTGTCAGCAGAAATATGAGAAATATGGAGTGTACAAAAGGTATAGCCTCTCTTCACAGTGGAGAAATTTGTTTAAGTAAAAGTGACTGGAGTCCAGCAAAGCCTAAGTAATGAGAGAAAAGTCTGTCAACATGCCAGCAGACTGCTGAAGCTTGGCAGAGAAGCCTCATGTTGACTGAGTATGTGACGGTGCTTCCAGCAGGTGGCAAACTAACTCCAGCGTGAACCAACGTGAGCACAAGGGAACGATATCAAGACTCGGTCTAATCTATGACTAAAAGATGAGTGAATCCACACAGAAACTGGGAAATAATCCAGATTTATTAGGATTAAATTACACACTATTGTATCAAAGAAAACATGCACAGCAATGCGGCACAAATGTGATTAAATTAATGACAGAGAGCCGATTAGGCAAAGACACCACCAAGCTTCCCACAAACAACACACATGAACAAGCTTTAATCTAAAACTTAAAAGAGCATTTTTAAACGAGTGTACTTTGCTTGTAGCACTGTGGGTAACATTCATCTATAAATAGTCTACTACAGCCTGTGATCTTTAAACCTTTTTGGGGATGACATGCCCCCTAGAGACAGACAAATTTGTCACAATTTAAATATTTCACAGCTCCTCTCCAGAGAATCACAGGACAGGGAAACGCATTTTGTCCTCACCGAAACCACAATCAATGCACCCCGAGGTGTAATGCAAGTTAACTTTGGCTCCAATATGCGGCTGCTGCTCGGAAGTGATGTTAGGCGAGTGCTGTTGCTGGGGAATTACAGGACAGGACAAGTCACAAGAGATGTATTTTTATTGTCTGTTGATTTCATGTGTTTCCTTGTTTGAACTCTGAGGGTGTAAGCCACTGAGCTATAAAGGAAGATGGAGTGAAAACATATGAAATTAGAGTTGAATATAAAATCATAAACAGTCTTCTCATGGAGAAGCTGTGGATGGATTTGCAGACAGCTTATCAGATTATTTGGCATCTTTAATCTTAACTTCTAAAGTGAGGCAACATTTTGTGAGCGTCTTTGGCTCCCTACAATCAGATGCACATTCTTTATGACACCTACTGTTTCCAGAACAATCCTCGTGAGCTGAGTGATTCTATACTTAAATAAACAGGTGGAAAACTACCGAAAGGGAATCAAGATACTGCACCCAGAAGAAAGCTACACCTCTGCATCTCAGCAACATGTAATAGGAACCCGATCGTCTTCTTTTACAGTTCGGTCCACAGGACTTAAAGAGGGGGAGGGGGTCACCTCTTTGCGCATCGGTGGGCTTTAAAAAAAGTGCTCAAACAATTCTGCACAATTTGGTAGATTTTAATAGTTAAGGAAAGTAATGTTTCTTTAAATAAGGAGATTTAAAATATAAGTTACCTTGTCTGCCTTGATGGAGCCTCTGCGATAGTTTCCTGCACCTGCAGATGAGTTCATGGTCCCATAAATAGAGATAGTCTGCAATACAAAATATTCACCTGAAGTCGCCTGAACAACCAACTTTCATTTCTCTCTCTCTCTCTCTCTCTCTCAGCTGGTAATCACGAGGATCTCCGCGCTTGTTGTCTAAAATCGTAGAGCCAAAGGTGCCCAATGTGCCTTTTCGCCGATAAGTGCATGCGTCTGAGCTACAGCTGTTCCAACAATGTGCTCCAGATTAAGCGTCACCCACCTGTAGTAAGGCTATTTAAAAGTGTTGTCCAATGGTAAATCAAAGCTCTTTGTGCGCAGCCTCTCTTCGGAGATAGTGAATCCTCGGAGGTGTGCAGTGTGCGCTTTTCTCCTGCGCGTCGACCTGAACGACACAGATGAGTCGCAGAAAAGCAGAAAGTTTCTAAAGGATGACGATTCACAAAGGTTTCCAGTCAGTAAATGGAGTTTCTTTGATAGATTTGTACAGTTCCTGCAGAATAAACTGAGTTCGTTTATAATAGGCTGTGCATTTACAAAGAAAAAGGCGAAAGAGATGTAAAGCAGACTGTTTATCGGCAAACTGCACATGCGGGTTTTTTGGCCATCTTGGGATATTGTATTTGTTTTAAATGTTATATACCTATGTGGTATGTGACTTTTGTTGCCATGATGCCAGGTCTCTCTTGGAAATGAGATTTTTAATCTCAATGAGATTTTTTACCTGGATAAATAAAGGATTAATAATAAATTATCTGCGCTTTTCTGAAAGTTACGCCCCACGAAAGCGAGCATTTCAAGGATGGGTTGTTTCTGAGAGCTAATTTCACAGCAGTATCTAGCTCATGACTACACTGGGAGCTTTAGACTTAGCTCTCACAACCTTTTTATGAGTTGCCGGGCGACTCTGACGCGGTTATTAGTTGGACAAAGGTGCGTAATTTGACCTCCGCCGGTAAACTTCCGCATCGAGCTGCAATTAGAAGCTTTTAGCCGTCAGAGTTGATCAAAGGCGAAGCTGTGTCGCCCTCCAGCCACTCGGAGTTTAATAAAAAAAAAAAATTCAGCGGGCCTAATGAGGAGGGGGATGCAAAAGAGTTCATTACAGAAAGTAAAGTGTGAATTTAGTAAAACCACAGGGAGCTAAGTGGCGGCGCACTCTGCAAATACTAATGATGCTGGGCTGGGGAGTCTGCTGCAGCTAATTAGACGAACAAAGGACAGACCTTTCTTTTTGTGAGAAGAAAAATGTTGATATTTATTTAAATAATTGTGTGTAAATTCTGTAAAGGCACTGCTTTGTTGCACTATTTTCTTCGGTAAATAGTTGGTAAGTAGCTGTAATATGAGTGGACAACCTGCAAATAACGGAGTTGTAGAAAAGTAGCATGTTACACCTAAAGGTGCACAGTTTAGGTATGACAGTTCACAGGTGGGCAATTGCAAAATAGCTGCAAAATTACTACTTGATATAACCTGCTATCTACAAAAAGTCAGAAGAATTTAATTTCACAAATTTGACATAAAATATTTGTTTTCCAGGGTGACCTTTCCATTGTCTGACTCTCATTCAAGACATTTCCAGAAAAAATGTCCATATATTCCAGGAAAAAAAAAAAAATATATATATATATATATATATATCTGCACCATGGACGGCAGCCAGGCAGCTCTGTGGTGGTGTTAATGGAAGAACAGGCAAGGGGGCTCTAAAACCACAGGAGACCAATTACAGTTGTTATGCTGTTGTGGAAATGCTGAAGTGGAGTAGAGGTTTCAGACCAGGAGCTGAGTTACACTGAACCCAAATAAATTGGAAATCAGCGAGATGGAATCGAGTGGGTGGAGGCTGAAGTAAATCTGCATAACAAACATGCTTTATGGTGCTTCTTCCTTTTTTGTCTTTTTCTCCATTTTTACGACCCAGCTTTGTAGTTTTATCACCAGCTGACAGACAGGCTAAGGTTTGAATGAAACACTGTAAAGAGCTTCCAGAGGTCATTCTCCAAGCCTGTTATCACCGTAGTAATCTTCAGTTGTGGTAAATAGCCACACTTTTGGTCTAAGGTTTGCACAAAGTTAATCTATTGTGTATTAAGTTATGCATTTTGTACTGATCATTGATTCTCTGGGCATAACAATGAGAGCTTTA
This sequence comes from Perissodus microlepis, assembly GCF_051167445.1. Lineage (NCBI taxonomy): Eukaryota > Metazoa > Chordata > Actinopteri > Cichliformes > Cichlidae > Perissodus > Perissodus microlepis. The sequence goes on from NC_140478.1 coordinate 17,095,613, forward strand.
CTGTTTTATAGCTTATTCCTACAGTTTCAATAAAAAAGGAGGAAACTGAGGGCCATAGCTGTGTAGATAATAATGATAATTATCAATGTATCTCCAGTGATGACTTAATTTATAATAGCTGTATCTTCCTCTGTTCCCCAGTGTATCATGTCAGTTGATTGTTTTTAGCAAGAAATCAGCTGACTATTACAAAGTATCACTGCTCCCGAGAGCCTGTCATCATGAAACCATTTCCTGTCAGATGGTATATGAGAGCAGTGTAAATCCCATGCTGCATTTTCAGATCTTGTTTCAGACCCTTTGGTCTATAAGCACTTTATTTAGATGAGGCTAAAAATGCTGCAGACATTTATCAAAACAGACATTAGGCAGGACAGGATAAAGGTCAGACAAAGGATCCTGATTTTGTTTTAATCTGCAGAAAAATAAACCAAATTAAAGAAATGAAAAGAAAATCTTTGAGGAGATTTTAACATTTCTACAGTTTTGATAAGGATAAGACAGAGCCACAGATATCTTCTAAGGTGAATTAATTTCCAAGTTGACTTTATGGGTTTTGCATATAGCTTACTTATTCTGTCCCATCCTCTGAAACTGCAATCTACACGGAGAATAAGTCATTGAATTCTGCCTGAAAATCCAATTTTTCTCCTAGCTGGCCTTCCCTGTTTCTTATTAGAATATCAACAAATTTCACCACATGAGCTCTGAGGCAAAAAATAAAAAATAAAATAATTCCCTGTTTTTTTTAACACCACTGATTTAATGGACCTGAGGGATCTCTGGGGTTGGTGGTGTACCTGTGGGCAACACTGGCAGCATGTGGAGAGCCAAACCCTGGAGTGATAACAACCTGAAAGAACAGAGGAAGCAGTGCTATCAGCTTAAAAACCTCCTCCACTTAATTATGTGTGGGCTACTGAAGGTCTGACATGAATGCCATAAGACCGAATACAGTTAGCAGCAATACTGCAGCGCTTAACTTGCCTTTTCACTGTACCACTTCTCCTGGAATTACTTAGCACAGCTACCTGCAGGAACATGGGTCATACAGTGGTTATAAAATCCATTCTTGGTGGCTAACTTGGCGAGGGGCACTTTAGAGGTTCACTCACTTCCAAAATAATCCACTTGAACAGAGGAGTAGAACAACTACAATTGATCCATAAAGTACCTCTGTTAAAGTTTACAACCGTTCAAATTCAAATATGTTTTCGTTTCCAGTCCAGCTTTCCAAACTTTGCCATCTCCTTGTCTAAATCACCAGACTCTATTTTTCCTACTGAAGTTACAAATTTAAGAGAATGACAGAGAGTGATAAGTATATACATTTATGAAAAGACTATTTAAAGCAGCCTATTTGGGGCATGAAAGAGTATTTACACCAAAAGGGTATTTTTATTAGGTACACCAATTCAACTCAGCCCAAATATCAAATCTGTGCTTCCAGTTGATAGAAAGGAAACAGTAACTCAAAAAAACACTTATTACAACCAAGGTATGTAGAAGAGGATCTACAGTGGCTTGCAAAAGTATTCGGCCCCCTTGAACTTTTCCACATTTTGTCACATTACAGCCACAAACATGAATCAATTTTATTGGATTTCCACATGAAAGACCAACACAAAGTGGTGCACACGTGAGAAGTGGAACAAAAATCATACATGATTCCAAACATTTTTTACAAATAAATAACTGCAAAGTGGGGTGTGCGTAATTATTCAGCCCCCTGAGTCAATACTTTGTAGAACCACCTTTTGCTGCAATTACAGCTGCCGGTCTTTTAGGGTATGTCTCTACCAGCTTTGCACATCCAGACACTGAAATTCTTGCCCATTCTTCTTTGCAAAACAGCTCCAGCTCAGTCAGATTAGATGGACAGCGTTTGTGAACAGCAGTTTTCAGATCAAATGCACACAGTTTCCAGGAATGTCCAAAAATGACTAAATCGACTAGTATTTTAATCAATAACCAAAATATTTCACATACATAATGCATTCCCTCACCCTCCACGCTGGCTTAAAATATCACAGCTCGCTTTTGCACTGCACTTAACCTAAACCTAATTTTACATTTTATCCTTAAATAGTTCTCTGAAAGCTTTATAACACGCACACACAGACACACACACACACCTTGCATCAGCTTTCAGGGCCAGGTCTCAGACTTCTCAACCACTTTATCTCAGGCTGTGGTCAAAAGACACATGTAAACTTCCTGTGGTATTGCCTTTCAGCAGTGAAGTTCTACATAGCTTCTGTTTACCAGTTCACCGACTTCCATTACAGAGCTCCTGTTTACCAGCCTCCTGATCTGCATATACTAATTAACTGACCCCCAAAAGGCAACACTCTCAGAATTTATATAAAAATCATGCACACAGACTGCTACTCCACATCCGTATATTGAAATTGAATTGTGCATCTTCATCTTTCTCTGGTGCCCGGGGGATAGCGAAACCTCCTCTCCTAAGCGCTTTGTTGCAGAAAAGATGAGAATATGTGTGTTTGGGGAGATACAAAATGGGGCTGTCTGTATTAAAATAAACACTTCTCTGTATTAGAGGCAGCCAGAGTTAGAGAAGCATAAAAAGGCACCTCACACAAATAAATGTGGTTTATATCGTGGAAATCCTTCTGAGCAAGTGAAGATGCTCAACTGTATAACAATAGAATTGTTTGAGCCACTCAAATTTGCTTATGAGATTTTGTCATTGCTTTCATGCGTCAGTGCCCTGTACGGTACACATTCATCACCTAGAGTGTAGTATGACAATTTTACATGAGTGTTAGGAATTCCCAACCTAGAGTTAGCGCTTCATTGTATTCAAGGGATAAATCATGCCATTAGTGGCTATGCTGTTTCACAACACCACAAGGTATATGCTGGCCCAGATTAATCATCAAAATGAGGCAACAGTTCAATAACCTCCACACAGTCGGTGTGCAAACTGTCATATTTTATTATGGAATTTGTCAACGCACGGATGAGAGGAGACACAAAATAAGCCAGCAAGAGATTTGATTTGAGCAGATTTGTGTGGGCTCACAACATTGTGTTTTGTAGCAAAGAGCTAAGCAAACAACATTATGTGCACACACTCTGAGTGAGTGGTTGTCACGTAAGGTACACGTAGCATGGCTAAATCTCCCCCTTTTCTCATCTAAAGCTGCAATCCCAGCAATTTACTATAGCTGCAACTCTTTTAAATGCTCTCAATTACAGCCATCAAGAGGCCAAAGTGTCATCTACACTCCAAGCAGATCTGCACATAAAGGTAGCTGTGGTGCTGTTACGCCATCACATTATTCTGCAGACACCCACCTTCATGCATTACATGGGCAGCACATTATGTGTGCTTTATGAAGCAATATTATAAAGAGAAAAGTGAACCAAATATCTCACATTGACAGAAATGCTCAGCGCACACAAAGGTCTACATATTCCAAGTCAGAAACAATTACTCATCATCAAAGCCTTTTGTCTCCATGCGCTTTGTTGTTTTGACAAAGAGAGGGGGACCATTCATCACTGTGAATGGATGGATACGCCACAAATGTACACTGTAGCGTACTTCAGCGTGTTCAGCCATAGTCAGTGCAGCTGGATCTTTGGATTTGAGACAGTGGGGGTTTGTGGTTTATGATTTATGATTCTCTGGGAGAGGAAAACAAACCTGTCCTGCATGTGTAAACGTTTTAACTGTGGGAAAGAGCAGCTCTGTTCAGTTAGTTAGTGGAACACATAAGCAGCACCACTGCATTGCGTGAGCGCATCTCACATTTGGTGAACAAGTGTAAAAGGGATTTATAAACTCAGGGGTTATGAAAAGTTGAGAAAAGGAACAGAAAATATATTGCTGCTACACAAATTTTAGACTTTTCCATCCAGTTATCGTGTATATGAAATTTTAATGATTCAGAAACTGAGAGTGAATAAACTAGAGAGCAAGTAAGGCACACAGAGCAATGTGAACAGCATCCAAACTGGAAAAAAAAAACTTTCCCATCATGTATTTCAAGGTATCCTCTGGAAAAGTACTTTGTTTAATTGGATATATAAAGAGGGATGGGATGGTGATGTAGTGGATATCACTGTTGCTTCACATTGCTGGTCATCTGAGGCCTGCCTGTAAGGTTACTTCAGCTCCCAGAGCTGGAAAATGAAGCAATTAATGCACAAGTGGCAACAACACTTCAACAACATGTCCACTAGTGGCAATTTGAGACAATTTTTCTAAATCATCTCCCTCTTATTAACATAAAAGTTTCAAGGATCCTAGAAATCAGTTTTGGTATTCTCCTCAGCCATAGATTGTTTACTACTACCTACTATTTTCTGGGACTGTTTTTGGTCAGGGTTCTCTTTTTGTCTAATGATTACAGAAGATCTGGACTGTTTTCTGACTGAGATTATATTTAACATTTTAAAGAGGTTATGATCTCCCAAACAAGGCTCTGTATGAATTTGTTGTTGCTTTGCCTTTTGGGTGAGATACAGGTTCGTTACCTGCCTCATCAAACTTTTACGTGATCCCTTGGTAGACAGCAAAGAGAATTCTGGCAATTCCCTAATGGACTTGGGTACCATGACTTATTTAGCAGCCTTACTTTCAGTTCAGCAGCTGAATTTGGGATAGTTTTCACCCATTTCATGTCGGTTCACTGCATCTTTCCTTGGACTGTCAAATACCATGTTCTAAAATACATGAAAACATGAAGCCATCCACCTTGGTCTTTAAAAGTAACCCTTTTTTTTTAGATATCTTGTAGTCCTTTCCTAATCAGTTTATTCTATAGTTTCACTTACCTTTGAGGATTTACTTAGATATTAACTTTACACCAAACAACCAGACAGTAGTTACGTAATTTATATCTGGTTCCAAGCAAGAACAATAAAGCTCTGTCTGTTCCTTTTCATATAGATTTCTGAGTTTTGCTGACCTCAGCATCTTCTCCCTGACAGACTTTGTAGCTTTGGGAAACACAAACCACAAACACTGAAACAACAGTGACATCCAAGTATATACTGGCTTAGAACTGACTCGATAAATTATTGGACTCTAACTTTGTTTGGGGGGGGGTGTTTCAGCTAGATGAGAGTAACATGATGATGAGGATGGATATTTCAATCCTTGAGTAACATGAATACTTCCTGCAAACCTCATTTCCTAAGAGTAGATACCACATTATTGAAAGATAGACTCTCTTCCCCAGCTGATAGATTTACAGATAAATTTGCTGGTTTCAAGAAAACTGGTTTGTTTTGAAAGGGTGGCTTTGTTCCCCTGGGAAACAGGGACCCTTAAATCTGACTGTAAAGGAGAGGCAAAGTTAACAAGATGAGATGGATGAAAACATAATCTAACACTCTAACAGTCATTCAACTGTCAACTTGTCAATGAAAGGTCGAGCTAATTAATGTGCTCTGTTCCACAGTCTAGGGGGCACAGCTGTAACCAGACATTTGGCAAGATTGCAGCAGTAATATGAATGAACAAATTTTCCTCATAATTTCCGTCTTATTTTGTGTTTTTTCGCCTCACAAACAGAAAAATATGATAATTACTTTGACAAAGTCAGAGTTTGTGTGTGTCAGGGTTGAACCAACCAGTCTTTATTTACAACACCCAGTGAGCTATAGACAAATGTGAGGGGAATGGACAGGGATCAACAGGACAGGAAGGGAAAACACTCCACACTCTCTTGTAGATCCACACTCTGTTCATTCCGTGCACTCACTCGCTCCAGTCTCCGACTCGCTCCACAGCTCAGCCAAAAACTCGTGCTCAGGTATCAGTATATAAGGGAGGTTCAAGGGACGGATCCAGGAAGTCTATTTACACAAAGACGAGAGATCATCTCTAATAGAAAGCCACTAGGAAAACACAAGAAATTGTACAGCCTTGGCTACACTAACGTGCGTCGTACAACAGTCCAGCGACAAGAAGCACTGAGCCATCATCTTAAGAAGCAGCCAGGGAAAGCAGGATGATGTGATTACTCACAGGTGCACGGGCCGAAGGCAGGAACCCGCAATAAGCTCCGCCCAGCAGAACCCAAAACGAAAACGCATGTAGCCTTTCTGGATCAGCCGGGCAGACACAGGGACCGTGACAGTGTACAGCCAAAATCTTTCATTATCTTGGAAAACCTTCTGGTTCTTATTTATTAATTTAATGACTATAGGCCTAAATAATATATGTTGTGCGTGGCTATCTAAACTGTCTGCTTATGTGTGTGTCCAGAAGGTCTGTTTGGCATTTACAGCAACCTCCAACTCCACTGATGAGTTTACAGCAGTATAGAAAAAAGGCTTGTATGTACGCTGGAATGTAAGATTAAGATTTTTTTTTTTTTCAGTAACAAGGGGGACTATTCAATAAACGTGCTGAAAAGGCTAGAGTGAGTCAGTAGAAAATGTTAACATTGGTAGCTTTGATAAAAAGCTGCTTTTTAAATAGCAAACACTTAATTATATTATTATTAATGGTGTTTACACTGTTAACCATTTTAGTTTATGTAAACATGCCAGGAGCTTCCACCAGAATCCTGCTTATTAATAAAGTCATCCTCAGGACCACGAATGTCATCCTGTGGAAAACTAAGCACACTTCATGATTCGACAGCTTGTCGAACCACCTTTAGCAGCAATAGCTTAAAGTAATTGTTTTCTGCATGACTATCAGTGTCTCACATTGTTGTGGAGAAATTTTGGCCCATTCTTTACAACTCTGTTTCATTTCATTGGGGTGTGCAGGCAATAATTTATGCACAGGTCTTTTATGGCTCTTTTATTTTTTTTTTAATGCTACCACAGCATTCAATCAGGTTGAGGTCTGTACTTTGAATGGGCTATTGAAACACCTGGGTTCTTTTCTTTTTCAGTCAGTCTCTGTTGTTGATTTGCTCAGGACATTGTTCAAGAAGTCTTGTGATTTCTTCACATGCGACGTTGCAAACACAAATTGTGCTGCAATTTTCTTTTTAGAGAGAAGAGCCTTACTGCTGCCAGCCCTTTAACATGCTAACTGAGGCCTGCAGAGTCTGAGATGTAGCGCTTGGGTTTTATTGCAGTTTCTCTGAGCACTGCACAATCTGACCTTGGGGGTGAATTTTCTGGGACACCCACTCTTGGGAAGACTGACAACTGTCTTGAATGTTTTCCAGTTGTAAATAAACTTTCTCTCTGTAGAATGATGGACTTCAAATTGGAAATGGCCTTATAACCCTTCGCAGATTGATTGGCAGAAGCAATTGTTTTTTCTAAGATCACTGCTAAAATCTTTCCTCGTTGCTGCTGTGTTAACAGACACCTGAATGCTTCAGAGCAGCAGACTGACAAAAGTCGCTCACACTTGCTGATAATCAGTTAAGTGCATTTCATTAGCAGCATCTAACTTCTGCATACCCTCTTAACTCCAATGGAAGCAGTAAGGGTCCACTTAATTCTTCACTTTCTGTTTCTCTTTAATATAAATGGACTGTCTCTGATTGCCATACATGGCTTTTGTCCATTCCTGACATGGAAGACATGGTGGTTTTTGCAAATCTCTTCTAATAAACACAGGATTTTGCACTGCAGTTGAATCATATTATTGCTGATTTTATTTATCCAATATGGACAGTTTTACTGCCAACAAACAGTAATGCACGCTCTGCTGAGTTGTGATATTTTACTGGGCTCTTATAATCAAGTGCGAGAATTTACAGAATTATTTTGTTTCTTACTTTTAATGGAAATAAAATAAACTATGCTTACCAAATCCTGAGGGGAAACCAAAGGTGATCTTTTAAAGGCTAAGAAACTGTGGTACAAGCTCTCAATGGAGATTTGGTTGACCACTAAAAGGGACAGCTTTTGACTGGCTCTTTTAAGGGCGGATTTGCCCTGTGGTAGACTGGCAACTTGCCCAGGTCAGGGCTCTTACCCAGTGAGTGCTTATTTGGATCCTGAGCAGGCAGATGGATGGCTGCTGAGATCCTCCTGTTGGATTTCACATTCTCCCTGCAAAAATGCCAAACAGATGCATTTCTTCAGTTTTCGCTACACAACACAGTTGAATTTAATTATGTTAACATTTCATTAACATTCAAGAAGCATACACAATCATAATTACTCAATTAAGCACAGAAACTCAGGACAGTTTTTTTTCTCTGCATCACCTTAATATCACAGATATTAAACGTTCTTATATTATTTCTGAAACTGTGCTCGGTCCATGACAGTAATGAGAAGAAACCGAATGCCTGTAAATTTCCCAAACACCACCCACACTTCATCATCGGTCATTCTGGTGTAAACAAACTACATGACAGCTTGATTACACAAAATATGAGCAGCTACATTTCCTGTCCTGTATACAGCAACACATCTGCAGCAAACCGTGACAGATTTCTCACTTCAGCACAGGCTTATTACCAGGAATCATATTTCTGAGGAGAAATATGATATATATATATATATATATATATATATATATATATATATGTGTCCCTCATCCTATTCATGTAGCCCCTTCCGCCAGGGTTACTTGTGTAGTAGCATTCCAACAACGCCCTGTTTTCGTCTCTTGCCCACCGATGCCTTCTTGTTCCAGTAGCCCACTTGTCGTCAGGGTGCCCTGGTTCCTCAACACCTGACGCGGACCTTGTTGATCCGGGCGACGTCCGAGCCGGCATGCCTTCATATTTATCTGTCTCGCTCATGTCTGCGGTAGGCTCGCTTAGCATAGGGGGTCTAGCCTTTGGACCCTTACTGGATACAGACAGTATACAGGAATCGAACTTGCGATCCTCTGCTCCTAAGGTGTGTAGTCTAACCACTACGCTAATCAGCTGCATATGAGAAGCTGGAGAAATACCAAGGGCTCAGAGAAGAGCTCGAGAGGCTGTGGAGGGTGAAGGTGACGGTGGTCCCCGTGGTAATCGGAGCACTAGGTGCGGTGACTCCCAAGCTAGGCGAGTGGCTCCAGCAGATCCCGGGAACAACATCGGAGATCTCTGTCCAGAAGAGCGCAGTCCTAGGAACAGCTAAGATACTGCGCAGGACCCTCAAGCTCCCAGGCCTCTGGTAGAGGACCCGAGCTTGAAGGATAAACCGCCCGCAGGGGCGAGATGGGTGTTTTTTATATATATATATATATATATATATATATATACACATATGGAACAAGTGAAGGATGGATTGACAATAGAACAAGTGTGATCTCCACTCTAATGCTACAGACTTGTTCCAAAAGCATTGATGAGCATTGCTGCAATGAATGCTCAATGAATCTGGACTCGTATTATTCTGGGAAATAGACATTAGACACAGACATATCCAGTTTCCTTTGATGTGTTTGAGTATTTATTAAAATGTCCCAGGTGGTTGTCACAATGGGGAAATACATTACAGAAAGGTTTGACTGACCTTGATGTTCCTCAAAACTTTAAATAAACTACAAAAAAGGGTCTGAAAACGATGAAGTTTGGTCTTGACCTTATATAGAGTGTGTGACAAATTTATCCTAAAGTTTAATATTTAAACAAAATAAATAAATAAAATAAAATAAAAAACCAATAATAAGTGTGCGAAATATATGAGCAATTGTGATCTGCCAGTGCTTCAGCGGTAGAAATCATAGTCAAATACATAAAAGTACTATAATCTGTGTAAATGTAAAAAAAAAAGAAAATTGAAGCTCCAAGCTCTTCCAAATCCAAGTGTTGAAATCCATCACTATGGATCTTTAGAGATGAGGTGCTTGGTGGAAGGTTCAACTGGGAGGAGACCCTGGTTGTAGGCCAAGAACACACTGGAGAGATCATGGTGCTCGGTTGGCTAGGGAACACCTCCAAGTCACATTAGAAGAGCTGGAGGAGGTGGATGTCAAGAAGGATGTGTGGGCATTTCTACTTAAACTAATTCCCCCATGACCTTGACCTGGGTAAGTGGCAGAATATGGATGGATGAATGTGAGTCCATAACTCTGGCTGTCCAATCTGTGAAAGATGCCACCATTATAACTCTGACATATCATAGTAATGTCATATCAGCCTACAAAGATAACTTCTTGATCATTTCCACTGGAGTTTTCTTTAAACACTTACAGGAAACATTTGTCCTTCTTATTGAAATTTTAACATGAAAGTGTATAGGCATATTAATCAAAATGTGAAAATGCTCCTTTAAGTGTTAGTGGTTGCAATGGTGGTGGTGAGTGGTTGCAATAAAGCAACCCATTCCAAAAATAAATAAATAAATATAAAACTGAGTTGAATTAGTATGACACCGTTGCTCCTGGGAATAATTTGTGATACTGTTTATTGTAATGTTTTTGATGACTAATACTACAATACTGAGCATAATGAGTAGACTTCAAAGACATCTTTTATTGAATAACAGTGCCTGCAGTGGCTGAACACTCTCCACCCTCACCCTGCTCTACCCTGAGTGACTGATAGCTTTGTACTGTCAATGGGCTTGGCATCTCAGGGCTAAGACCACCTCAATCTTTTCTGTCACATTCACCTCACTACCCAATATGGCTGGAGGACATAGCATCAGTTATGGTGTCTCACAGCTCACTACCTTTTCTCCCAGGATTATAAGGCAACTTGCAGCATAAATTCATCTCCTCTATATTGCTGCAGCATGCTTGAGAAATTCCATAAAGCATTATTCGAGTCAGATAACGGATTTATGGATACAAGAGGCCACCCTATGAGCCACATGACCAAAAACTGTGATATATATATAAAAGAGATAATGCAAAACAAAAGGTTTTTAGAGTTGACACATTTTCATGATAAAAAGAATGACTATGCAACAACATTCTACCACAAGCAACTATTCAAGAAGAGGAAAAATATAACACTTCTAATGATTTACAGTGAAGTGGATTAATGTCTGACTTTTGTTCTCCTTTCTTCAGAGTGCTTAGAGCAAAAACAGAGAAGCATCTCACCTTCCTGCATTGCTACACCACCAGGATTATTGTACAGTGCTCTCTGTGTCTCTGGAGAGTTAGACTGGACCAGAGAATCCAGGATATTAGAAAACTCTTAGAGTGGATACTAGTATGAAGTGTAGAGCAGAGTGGGATTTGACCTTGGCTTTAATAGGGCCTCTTGGGTGTGCCTGTGAGGGAGCTCATTGCGCTTTGCTGATTTTTTTTTACTATTATTAAAAAAAAGTGGAGAGGGGCAAAGTCTCTCCGCAGCGGGACTTAGGGACAGTTTGAGCAGGGAAGAGAGAAGATGACAACCTGGAGATGCTGTAGAACAGAGTGAAACACAATTTTCTACCAGATAAATTGTTGTTTTTATTGCAGGTCAAATGTTTTCATGCTGTCACATCAATGAATGATTTCTGGAGCAAATCGGGACATTGTTTGTGGATCAGTGCTATTTCAGTTCATACTATTTTTTTGTTTCTTTGCCTTTAAATAGACCTTCTCAAGTAGGTGCATTTTGGCTCACCGCTTCTGAAGTGCCTTTATGCACTGCAGTCTTTACTTGACATAAACAGTCTAAAAGTGTGACCCGTCAATTTGTTTAGTAGAACAAATTATAAAGCCGCCAGGAGCCCACAGCAAAGAGGATTACATCAAAAAGCCACTCACCCACCATTTCATTAGTTATACCTGTTTGATTGTTCTTAACCCTTATCATATCAATATGGACCAATATCGCTGAGGAATATTACCAGCACCTTGGTGAATCTGTCCCATAAAGAACTAAGGCAAATCTGAAGACAAAAGCAGGTCCAACCTGGTACTAGCAAGGTGTACCTACTGAAGGGTGCATATTTGTAAGTACTGTTTCACCATTTACACAGACACAAAAATGTGAAGTAATTTTTTTTTTTTTTTAAATCTTTGTGCAGTTTTTAAGAGTTTGTGCAAATCTGTACAAACACCAATAATTCCAAAATACTCTTAAAATGTTTTAAGGTCTGCAGCTCAACATTTGTACTTTCCTTTCCTAGTGACCCTAACATGCGATAAATGAATACAATTATGTTGCTGTTAAACATGCTCAGTGGGTAGCTGGACACCAGAGGTTTACTGACTCTGAAAGAGGTCACTGTCATCTAAACTAAGATGACTTATACAACTCATACAATAGGAATGAAAACCCATTATATTGACTTGTCTGTCCACGTGCGTTTCCTACTTTGTCCATGTGCATGTGATGCTTTAGCATTTCACCAGTCTGGTCAGACTGTTAATGGCTTTGTGTAAGTGGATGCTGGGTAGTCCACATTGAATTCACCGAGTTCCCGCTGCTCTTGTGTTTTTTCGTTGCATAAAATCAGTGTCTGGCTGCAGAGCACTGACAGCAGAGACACATTTCTGCAGAAAGCAGTGAAGCAGAGAGCGGTGGGATCTTTGATGACACCGCTGTAAAGTGAAGGAAAGCAGAGAACAAATGAATTTTTATTTAATATGCAAACAGTTCAACACTATTTTATTAAATAAAAAGCTGTAATAGTTTAATCATATTTCTAATGCAGCTCCTTCTTTGCTCTCTTCCCCTTGTCCTCATGTCCTGATCTTCCGCTTTATATTCCCCCATGAGACTTTTGCATAAGACTACTGAAAGCTTTTGCGAAAAGTTCCAAAACTTGAAACTTTAAAATGACTTCTCTTCATCTTCTACTTATGCACTTGTGTTACTGAAGTATGTCCCGTAAACTGGCTTTCCACTCCTACAAGAAGAAAAAGGCAAACTCTGTCTTGTCTGCGAAGACCTGCTAATTTGGTTTTGTCTGGCTCCTTGGATGCGAACATCTGAGTTTCAGATATCAGAGCACGCAGACTGATTTCATGGCACACCATCCCCCCCTTTAGCCCCTTCTTTCTTTCTCTATCCTTTCTCTCTCTCTTAGCTCTTTGGATATATTCCCCTATGATTATAAATAGATTCTAATTAGCTCCTCCAGCCATGGGCAATAGAATTGTTCATCAAGTAGGGACTGCACTCAGAAGACTTTATACATTAAAGCTTTTGCAAAAGTCAGAAGAATAGCAAATCCCCTCTGCCTCAATTTAATTTTTTCTGCAAAGCAGGGATTAATTTTCCCATATTTTATCAGTTCACATATAATTCGCCGGTGCAATCAATTTCCCTCATGGTTCAAAAGGACTAAAAAAGGTCAACCTGACCTTATGATTGAAAGTCATGTAAAATCAGAGAATGCAGATGTGGTGCGAGGCTGGTTTTTAGAGCTGTCTTGCCACCAATGACATGAAGGTTTAATATTTCAGTTCACGAAATGTCCCCTCATCAATCAGTGATGAATTAATAGATTCATTCTGACTTCTTTTGCAGTTTTTCAGTGTCTGAACCAAGCATCTAATCACACTGAGTGCACTTTCTAATATCACTGAGACCTAAAACTTTTCTTTCGCACTTCTTTCCACTTTATTCAAAGCTTGTCAAGACCAAAGACTTGGTGTCTGAGATATGTCTACAAGAAGAGATAGATTAATTCTTTCCCGCTCTCTCTCATATCTGCATTGCCAATTCTGGCTGTTTAATGTATCAAGTCAAACAAATTCTTTCTATAACTTCTTAAAAGTGGACTTCTTTGTTCTTTAATTAGACTGTAATGAAAGCCTTCTTTCTTGTAAGGTAGAAGTTCTTCCACACTGGGCTTCAGCACCAAGTTATCGGAGGAAATTGTGATGCAAATTTGTCTGTGAAATATTTAAACATTTTATTTCTTTGAAATAAAAGATTAAAACAGATTCCCTATCCAGATCTAACTGAAGCATGTGTACTCTTTGTGGTTTTCGCCACTCACACTGAGTCTAATTTTTTTTACTACATACTATGGTTTTGAAATGTGTTCTGCATGCAGCTATAGGAAATTATTATCTAGCCGTGCAGTGAACTATTGTGGGTTCGATTCAACAATAGCTGTTCTTCTGCAGAGAAAGAGCTCAGCCAGCATTTGGTTTCATGTTTCTTCTCTCTTCTATTATATTAATATGATCCATCTGCTCACCTGGTAGCTGTCTGTCCTTTTACTCTGCAGCTGCCTCCTCCTCTACCTTAGGCAGCACTGGTGCTTTGTTTCTAAAAGACTCCTAAAAGAAATACACGGTAAAACTGAAAAGCAGGATGGTTGTTATCTGAAATACTGATATTATCAGCAGGTTATTTTTTCTAGTTGCAGCAGCAAAAATAACGATCTGCTTCTTTTTAAACATTTTCGCAGATAATGTTGGCCTGTTTGTTTTTTAAATATATTGCTGAGTCTATGTCGATTATATTTCTCAGTAATGGTGTCTTTTATATACATACGGGTTGCCCTACATAGTAGCTCATGACACATAACAGTTTGCATGCAATGGTCTGTAAATTGCACGTATAGCATGTATATTGAAAACAGCAGCCGACCTAAACAGGCAATTATTTTGCAGGAACAACATAAAAAATCCACTGCAACACTTTATACCCAAATGATGACTTGCAAGGCTAGCAATGTGATGGCTGAATAGCCTAAAAAAAGCCTATTCTATCCTGCAGTCACAGTATTCTCTTGAAAATTAGTTTTTAATGCTGATAGCCAAAGGGCACCAATTAAGCTCAACAACCAGAAAAGAGCTCCTTGAGCATTTATCCATTCACCATGACATTATGCTTTGTTTTGCTGATGTGACTTATTGTATTAAAGCACATTTATCTGCTAATAATTATATATACCTACACCATAAATGTACGCTCGAGATGAGAAAATGTGCATGAAGACAAACTGAGTTTGAACGGTTCACCTGGCCATCGGTTACCTGAAGAGAAGCAAAACTTTGTGAAGATGGCACACAAATGTTTGTCTTAGAGCACATCTGATTATCTCTTGTCATTAATATTGCTTTACATTAATGGACAGGATGCTTGTCATTAAACACCATAAAATAAATAGATAAACAATAGCAAAACAATTAAAATTGAAGAAAATATAAAATATGTTGTATTGGTAGAAATAAAACAGACAGGGTGCATTTTTCATGTTGAATTATAGTAGGCAATTTGATCCTGTTACTATTTCCAGTGTTGTATGAAACAGTAGAGCCATGCTGCCCTCTGTCTGTAACATACCAAAATACTTCTTTATCCCACACTAATGAGCTTTTTGGAACATTTCCACCATGTCTAAGCTTTGCAAATTAAATTACATGCTTGTTAAATCTTAAAGAATAGTTTATATATCTCATATGGTGGTAAAGCAGGATTCTTCACTGTGTAACTGGCTAGTGTGTGTAGAGCAACAAATATTAAAGAGGTTTTTGTGTTTTATTTGACATGAAAGAGTTGAAAGGGTTGCTTGTTTATTACATCAGGGATTTTTATGGACGTTTTGACACGTGGCAGAAATAACCACAGGTGTAAATAAAAAAATCAGTGGTTTGGGGGTGCTGCTTTTATTTGCGCTGGCACACTATTGCATTGAAACATAGCCAGTGTTTGTCACACTACAAATGCATGTACTTTTAGTGGCATGATGAGTCAAGCTATATGCTGGCCAGAGGGATGATTTTTGACAAAAGCTGCGTGATCTCTTTAAATTTAAATTCACTTCCAGTATAAAACATGATGTTACTGTTATTATTGCTTTCATTGCATACAAAAACAGTTGTTTCAAATCAGTATTAAGTACAGAGTCGCTCTAGTAATTACAGTCTTGAGTCTCTGTGGATCAGTCAGTGCTGGGTTTGTAAATGTAGGAATTAGGCCAACAGGAGTATCAGCGATGCAATGCTAAACAGGAGCTTTGTGTTTTCAAGGTAATTAGGTCAATGGGTGGTTAACGGTGTGAACGTGCACCCACACAAAGGTCACATTTTAGAAAGCGATACCAATGAGTGTCGTGTCTCATCCTTACGTGCTGTCAGGAAATACTGCTGACCAGAAATTTGACTTCACAAAACCTGGTCCAATATACATAAAGTTAAGCTCAGCAACACATGTCCAGTTCTGGAAAAAAAATTTTTTTACAAATTCTTTAAACAGATGAAACTAAGATTATGTAGTACCCAGTAATTACGGAGAAGTAAAGGAAAAGTTCAAAGGATTTAAAGTGTAGCCTGTTTGTGTCTCATCTGTAAAACATGTTGGGGGAAATGTTAAGGCATGGGCATGTATGGCTGCTAGTGGAGCCAGGTCGCTAGTGTTTATTGATGATGAGACTGCAGGTTAAATTGTGAAGGATGAAATTTGAAATGTACAGGGCTATACTCACTGCTCAGACTCAGCCAAATGCTGGAAAAGAGCGGACAATGCTTCACAGTGCAAATGGATAATCACTCAAAGAATGCTGCAAAAGAAACCCAAAAGTTTCTTGAGGCAAAGAAATATGATATTCTTCAATGGCCAAGTGAGTCACCTGATCTCAGCCCAATAGAACAGCTTCTCAGTCACTTAAGACAAAACTAAAGGCAGAAAGACTCACAATTGCACAGCAACTGAAGGCAGCTACAGGAAAGACCTTGCATCTCAAGAGAGGAAACACAACATTTGGGGATTTTCATGGGTTCTGGACCTCAGGCACTTATTGAATATTTTTTTCTTCTTCATACATTTAAAACTATATTAGTTTGTCTAATTACATTTGAGCCTTTTGAAAATGAAGGACTACATATAAAAACAGCTCTAATTCCTAACCAGTTAATGCAAAATGTTTGCTAAACCCTTTGAATTAAAGCTGAAATCCTACACTTCCATCAGTCCATTTTCTTCCATTTATCCAATTCAGGGTCGGAGGGGGACTGGAGCCTGTCCCAGCTTCCATAGAGGCAGGGTACACCGGGGCGTTGTCACGTCCCGCGGCATTCCTGAGGAAAGCGAAAGGTGACCTTCCGTGTTCTTATGGATGATTTCCAGTGGAATGACGGTCCAGCGGTAATAAACGTTCCAGCCATGTATTCCAGCCCTAAACCTAACCTTATCCTTAACCCTAACCATAACCTATTCATAACCCTATTCCTAACCTTAACCAGCACTGAAATCACGTAAAATAGTGTTTTCCAAAGCGATTTTAAGAAAATGAACGAACATGTGTAGATTGAGTCCAAACGGTTCTCATGTTTTCTCATTTTCCCGATCTCGTCATTTAGGAACGTGTTGGGTACCCGAAAGCGTAAAATGTTGACGATTTGTCACCTAGCATAAAATATTACGCTTAGGGAGTGAGAACCTGTTGATAGGTTGCGAATTTATCACAGCGCTAACACAAAGAGACAGACAACCATTTACACTCACATCTATGAGCAATTTAGAATTACCAATTAGCCTAATCCCCCTAACTGCATGTTTTGGACTGTGGGAGGAAGCCAGATTACCTGGTGAGAACCCACAAAAACGCAGGGAGAATATTCAAACCCCACTCAGAAAGATGGAGATAAACCCTGAACTAACACCATCCCACCATGCAGTCCTGAATAAATATATGTGTATAAGCAAAAACTCATCAGAAACCCATCATTTCTTTGTTTTACTTCCAAGGAACAAAACTTTTTTGTACATTTTCTTGAGGTCAGTCAATGTTTTCAATCACTTTCAGCCCAGAAGAATGTTATTGTTTGTTACAGCATTTAATACCTACCTATGAATTGTTCAGGTATAAAAAAGGCATCTAACTCAAGGGATGAACTAATGTAAACTTTCCAAAGAGCCAGGTATAAATTGTATATTTCCAAACTTTGTTCCTAACAGCCTGCCATAAAAACACATATTTTGTTTATTATTTTTGTTGAATCTCAGCAAAATCCTCAAAGACCAGTTGCCAAAAGGTTGGAATGTGTCTGTATGGTGTGCAGTTTGTTCTTCAAAAATTTTGAGGAAACAGAACAAGTGGAGGACAGAAGAAGAAGTGGCAGACCTAAAAACAAACAAACAAACAAACTCTGCAGCAGATAAACAGTATCTGAAATCCATATTGTTAAGAAACAAGAACAAATCCAGCATAGACCTGACAAAGGACCTGAGAGATGCATCTAATCCTGCAGTTGATCCATCTACTATTCACTGAAGCCTCAGAAATTGAAGGGTAGTTGTTAATGAACAGGGAGAGAAAAACGAGGTATGCAAAATTACAAAAGAACTGGACTTAAAATCACTGGCAACAGGAGTGATTAAAGCAAATTTGACATTTCTGACTCAAATTGTCAACAAATATATATGGAGGAGATCAAGAGAGAGGTAAAAACAGCAAGTGTGCAGGGGATCCTGTAAAAGTTGTTAGAATAATGAATAAAAGTGCCATCAGATTTTGATAGACTGTGCAGTACCATCTGGAAAGCATCTGACTGGCAACTGCTTCTTTTTTTCCCCCTGTCCCGCAGCCAAAGGTCCATCCTACTCAATGGTCTCAACAGACAAAAACATTATTATAAATGAGTTAATGGTACATTTAAAAATGAAGCATCACACCATTAAAACTAGCTTCTCCTTCAGAGTGATCATTTTAGTGCTTGGAAATAAAGACTGTACTTGAAGGCAGTGCTTCACAATGTCCATATATCCATATATTGACCACTACAAACCTATCATCTGTCTTAAATTCATGTGAAATCTACTCTCCCATTTGTATTTTCCCTATATTGTAGATGTTCAGGTTAGTCATCCCCCCCCTCCCCCCCTGTTCTTGTTTATATTTCCTTGATGTATTGTTAGCATTATCAGGTTCCATGCTTTTAGGTTGCCTGTTCAGCTGTCTCTTGCATATGTGATAACACACACGTATTATAATACACAACTTCTATTGTGCTGTTAGACAAATTATTCTAGATTTCTGACTCTGTAGCCCAGAGCTCACTATTGAGAGTAAACAAACTAATGAGTGATTATGTAAAGGAGAAGCCCTGGAAAACAGCTTCTGTGCTGCTTTGCATTGTCTCTGTAATTCTACTGTAAGGACGAAAACCATTCTTACAAAGCACACTCCCTCATTTCGTGTGTTGATACTAGTGGTGGTGGCTTGTCTAACATGCAAATACTCTCACTGATGATCAGTGGAGTTAAGAGTTAATTACTGCAAACACAATTGCACATATCTGCGTTATACACACCATAAAAGCCTCTACAGTCATTATATTTCTCTGATTTTCCGAGTGCTTGCTTTAATTTGCCACTTAACCATTTTTTCACTGCGCGATTTATATGAACTATTTCGAAATGATTGCTATCAATACTAATAATACTAATAATGATACTACTACTACTAATAATAATAATAATGATAATAATAATAATGAACACATTAGATTAGCCAGCAGGGGGAGCTCTCAGTTTAGGAAGGGGGTGCCAAGGTTTACCATTTAAAGGAATAGGGCTGCGTTTATTTCCAGTTAATTTTCTGAGGGGCTTCACTCGAAGAAAGTCTCGTAAGTTGTAGTTAAGTGAGCCTTAAAATCGAAAGCAAAATCTAACCAGAGACACAACATTCTCTGCCTCTATTATATATTATGTACAGCCGCTGAAAGCCGACCCCTGGGGGCTTTTCCGAAAGTTAACCCCTGAATGTACGGTCGGTCGGTCGGTCGGTTTGTTGAGTACCTTTATCTAACACATAATGCAACGCTTAAATCTGTATACTGGGCGTGTGTGTGTTTAGGGGGGTGTAAAGCAGGCGTAGAGACGCCGTCGTATGGGAGCAGCTGAGGTACATTCGCACCCAGCCTAAACCACCAGCTCCATGGCGTATTAAAGTTAATCCATTTTTGTGTATTTTCCCCCGGCTATGAGGAAGCCTTCCGACTGTTGGATTCTGTATAGCTACAGCTGGCAAAGATTTGCATGAGCTCAAGCACCAATGGTTTTTACCAGCTCCAACTCCAACCGGGTAAAAATCCAGACTCCATCTTTTCGGGCCCACGCTAGCCATTATTTTATTTACTAAATGCTTATATCCCTCCGCAGGGTCAGAGAGTATTTTGAAGGAATTGTAAAATGGTTTATCTGTCATTTCTCATCGCGTCTTCTCAACGGTCTTTTTAAACACGCCTCACACTCGCGAAACATCCCTTTCTCGACGAGCCCCGTCGATTCTGAAAGATTTGTGCGCCGTAGTTGTGCTGTTCAGGGGGAGGAGGAGGCGGATCTAGTTTTTGAGGAGCTTGGAGAGGGGGGCTGTGCTTCGGTGCCACTTATCATTAGATATGGCCACCGTTACAGAGCACCCCGAAGCGTCATCTTCAACTTAATTTTGTGCTATTTCATAGTCATTTTGCAGCTCGGTCAGCGCGGCAGGCGAGATGTTGTTTTTGGCGAGCTAATGTTTGTTTTTACATGTCTTTTGGAGGCGGTTGTTACTGCGTGGCAGGATGACTGTGAGTCTCTCCTAAACTGGCCGCTTGGTCCCGCAGCTTGTCGCAGCTGAAGAAAATAGAACCAGTTGCCAACCCCCAGCGGTCGGCATCCAGCTTTTTTTTCCTATTGCTTTGCGGGTCGCTACACTTTCCCCCGAGGATTCCTACTTAATGTTTGGCCCACGGAGCCTTGACTTTAGCAGCCGCTTGGATTTCGAGGTGGTTATGTTTACACGTTAATGGTAAAATTATTGGCTGTAGACTTGGGTGGCTAACACCAACTAGCTATATAAGCCGAACTCGTGCGACGACAGCTGTCATTGGAGAAAGGAAAGTGATCCCCGCAGATGCGTGCGCCAATGAAGCGGTTTTCTGTTGGATTTACATCATCCGCTTCTCCATCAAATGGGCAAAGTTGGGAATAACATTGCAGCGCTGGAATATAATGATATGCGTTGTGCATTTTTGAGAACTGCGGTGTTGCTTCATTGGAGAGAGGCTAGCTAGCTCCATTAGCTTGCTAGCTAGCTGGGTGATAAGTGCGACGTTTCATCCCTCTTATTTTGGACATGAAGAGGATAACTCTCTATTCATAGGGCTGGAAGGTAAGCTATATTTGCCTCTTCGTCTTTTTACTTCAATGTAAGCTGAGTTTGTTGGGAATTTACCTTTTCACGTAAGGCTGAGCCAACCTTATCCTTCTCCAGTCTGATGTTGGGGGTTTGTCGCCGCCTTGGCTTTCATGACTCAGACTATTCAACGGAACGGCACATTCAATTGAACATTTCATGGGTGCTATATAAGCAAATAGTAACACATTTACTGCATTATTCAGTACAAATACACACAGCTAACGTTAGTTGGAAGCTAAAAGGGAAAAAAATCAGAACCTGGGTGGTTGTGTAACCTATCATTTTCACTTTGTGCATCATTGTAGTTCCCTAGAATAGTTCCGTTTCATTGAATAGACCGAGCCTTTGTGTGTGTGTTGGGCTCCCCTTTGCTTTGCACCCGGTTTGAAGCTGACTATAAGGAGGGGTAGTGTTTTTAAGGTTTCTCGACAAGTTTTCTATGAGCCATGGACATGTTTAACACTAGCACTGGGAAACAAAGGGGTGAAGCGTTTTTTTTTTTAGTGTTTTGGCGTAGGCGTTAGTCGCATGTATGAGTTGGACAACTAACTACAACCATAGGTACCTGTTTGCTATAGATGGCCCTCTCTTTTAAAGTTGTCTCTAAAGCCAGTCCTCCTTCGGTTGTTAACTATGATAAATGGCTTCGTTTCTTTTTCCAATTTCTGTTAAATTTAGTCGACATCAACGTTACTTTTGTCTGTGGTCGACGAAGAAAAGGCGACAGAGTTGAGCACAACAAGCTAGCAGTCGTTAGCTGGATGCAGCTGCTTTGTGCCCAAGCTTCGGTCAACAAAAGCTAACGCTAGCATGTTTTTGGTTGCTCCCGTGGTGGTCGTGACTGCCTTGTAGTCACCGGATCTTAACCTCAGATGCCCCAAGTAAAGTTCTCCTCATCACCTTTGAGCGTTTGCTTGTTGTACAAAAATGCTCCTTATCCGACGACTTCTTATATCAGATCCTACAGTGTTTAAAGAGACTATGTCTTCAGTTTTGTTTGTTTGTTTTATCTCAGAGGTAACATTCCTAACTTGGCGTTGGTGCAGTCTCAACATTTTTATAAAGGGTTTGTATGTTTGTAAGTACTGTTGAAGTCAATATAATTGATAGAAAGATGTTGAATTGCCACAGACAAGCAGCGAAAGGTGGTGTGTGTCAAAGTGAGACCTCTTCTGAGTCACTGAAAAAGCCTAACTAATAATTTAAGCCATTTCTGACCACACTGTCTGCAGTGTTTAGCACATGAATAGGCATGGATGGCACTGAATTTAAAAAGGTTTAACGCGGCACAATTTATTATAAACACACATATTAAATCTGGAACTGCGTGTATCCTCATTGACATTATTATACAGATGAGCAGTACCTGTTACTGCACATAATGGGGATTGATAAGACACAATTTTATGTTTCGCTGAGCAAAACACTGTGCTTCTGCAGTTTGGAATGAGTTTGCTTTTATAACTTAGTATGTGTCACAAAAATGTGCACATTTTCGGTCTGTGCGATGCTTATTTAAAAAAAAAAAAAAAAAAAAAAAGACCAAAAAGTGTTTGATGTTGATACTATCAGGTACGTGGTTTACCCTAGATATAAGCTGGTGTTTCAGTATACAGTTGAGTGCTTGAGCTCAGTCAAGTTTTGAGTGAGAAGAGCTAGGCTCATTTTAATGAATTATATAATCAACTGCTTCAAATCAGTCGCATCCTGCGGATGCACTCAAAAATTGCGGCGTCTTAGACTATAGCTGGAGATGATGGTCTTTGTTGTGCTCTGCTGCCTGGGTAAGCTCAGTGTAGTGGTACATGAATGAGCCAGTTCTTGTAAAAATAGTGCTGCAGTTTGCAGTCGTTTTCTGCAGTAGAAAGACGACTGTGGTTGCCACCTGCAGTCCAAGACAGTGGCGATGTCTTAGTAAGGGCTTAACTAATATAAATAACCAGCTTTGTCATGAGCCAGCATGACAAGGAAAACTATGTTGCTGGTTTGGGATTGTCTGCTGGTAAATCAGTGCAAGATTCGACATAACCTGTGGACGTGTAGTCAAAGGAATATTGGGCAAGTTTATTTCCCTGGTACAGGTTCAGTTACGGTGTTTCCACCAGTCACAGTTAATCAATTAACCTCCAAGACAAATTGGCTGAAGTGAATGCTCACTAACAAGTATTTCACTTTGTTTTCTTTCTTGCAGTCATTATTTCCACATTTAGAGGATCATTAATGAAAACGTATGCAAAAGACAATGCTGGTGGTGCTGGATTAAAAAAAAAAAGACAGCTTTTCACTCACATTTGTGACTAAAGAAAGATGGATGTGGACTGTAAGGCCTTAAGATCACGTGCATGTATACAAAAAAAAAAAAAAAAAAAAAATATATATATATATATATATATATATATATATATATATATATATATATATATATATATATATATATATTTATTTATATATATATTTATTTATTTTTTTCTATTATTATTTTTTTTTTTTAACATTCAGCCCAAGAACCTTCAAAACTTTATCAAATGGTTGATAAAGCAGTGGAGATGACGAGCGGCATCGTCTCCATTGTGACATTCACAGTGGGCAATAAAGAGTCAATGCTGTGACCAAAGCAATCACGAAAAGGTGGAATGAGAAAATTTTTTTTCCAGAATTGACTACAATATCGCTCGTTGCTGAACTTAAGGATCGAGCAGCTTTTTTTTTTTCCTTAAATTTGGCATACATTTTGTGAAGTTGGACGAAAGCTCTCTCTCTCTCTCTCTCCCTCCCTCCCCCTCCCCCATGATTGTCATATGGCTTCTTCGTAATCCAGTGGTGGTCCTTACTTGTAAAGTAGTATTGTGAGATCCCCATAACTGATACATCGCTATTGTTGTACATTAAGGTTTCCAGCAGTATACAAGGGGTTTAAAATTGGCTTATTTTTGGTTTTCACAGTCTATTAAAATATACAGGGGTTCAGTAAAATACTCATCTAATAGCCTGGGGGGTAGTGTTGTAAATGAGAAATGTTACGGTTGACACTGCAATGATGTTGTCCTTGCATACATTAAAAAAATGAGTCACTATGTATTGTTGAACAGTTCTTAATATACCTGAGCAGTCCACCCAAGGTGTGTGTGTAAAAAAACATAGTCACTTAACTTTGTCCTTGTCCACATTGGCAATGAAAGCCATCAGCCATCATTGTGTGAACTTGGTTAACACAACAAGGTATTGCAATGAAGTCAGTTTTTGACAGCGTTGTGCTCACAATTCACAGTCAAGTGAAATGTCTGCAAAAGAGATTTGAAGCCTTAATAAAAATGCTTCAAGTAGAAATTGCATACAAGCTATTATACATCCTGTATAGACTGCAGTATTACTTATACGGAAGGCAAGTCTGGTCTTTGTGCCCTAAATGGGCTAGGCAGGATGAGCATCTGGAAATGGCCACTGAGAAGGTCATAGCAGTGTAATATTATTTCAGATAAACAAAGATCTGTGCCTCTCGTACAACCATGTTACTTTCAGTAATGAGAAAAAGACTTGTTCTGCAACACTTACTGTAGCCAGATTAATGTGTTCATAATATTCATGTACACATGCAGACCAGATCCAGATCTACACAAGCATCTACCACAGCAGTGCTTATGCTGACATGGAAATTTATGAATTTCCATTAAGTCTTAGTATGCTGCTCAACTGAGAAGATTTGTATAGAAGATGTGTGTCCAGGCAAATGCTAGTAACTGGTGATGAATTTATTAAAAAAAAAAAAAGAAAGAAAACTAAAGAGTGGAGGAAGATAATAAATGCAAATGTGTTCTTATGTTGCACTAGTATCATTGAATGGTTTGAAGTGGCAGTCTCAAGTATCTTCATTTGAGTGTCTTTTAATTCAGTCTGGCAGTCCATCGGCTATTGACAGGATGTGCAAAACATGGCCCTCTGGCCACTGGGCATCCTTGATAACATTTTAAGCGGCTCACAACCACAAGGAAAGGATGCACTACTAAAAATTTAATTCATCCAATTTTCACATTATTGTAGAGCAGCAAAAAACAAGACCAAGGGAGCACACCCCTTCAATTTCATCTCTTTTGCTCTAGTTGACATAGTAGACTACAGCTAATATCAGAATGGAACAGCCACCTCACTCATGGTTAAGAAGCTACGAACAAGAGAGAAAAATTTACAAACACCAGGGATGCAACAATATTTGGATCAGATGGATCTAAGGTTGTAAAGTGTCCAGATTAATTGACTTCTTGACTAGTAAATGATTATTACACGTGCACAGGCATATAGTTCACTAGGCTTGTACTGTAAATATGCTCAGCTACTAAAACTGGGATATCTTTTTCGGTAATATGATTATGCTCAAGGTGCAAGGGATTGGTGGCATTACTTTTGATCCACAACAGTTTTTCTTTTTGGTTTATGTTGTATTTACTAAAGCATAAAATGTGTCCAGACAATGGACATGGTGCTGTTATTTGGTACACACTGCTCAAGTTGTCCATCTGCTCTGTATTTCAATTTTCCGTACTGCACACTGGACTGGAGTTAAGTGAGAACACACTCGGTAGTATGTTTTAAAGAGAACAGTGCATAATAACGAAGTATTAACAGAATTTAATAAAAAATTAAATGACAGACATGGTCAAGATTATATGGATTAGAGGTTGTAAATGTTGGTTTTGTTGAATTGCCCAGCCACATATCAGTGTGATCCTTAGATAAGTGATGATCTTTGCAGCTGATATTTAAATTTTTATTCTTGCTTATGTTCTGTGTTTACTCTTATGCTGCTGCTGCAGTGCATGAGTTGCTAGCAGTGTAGCTAATGTATCATAGGAGACACTTAAGAGCCGAAGGCGATCAGTTGGACCGCTGCACCACCAGCAGCTTTTCTTTGTATATTTGGAATACTTTTTGGCCTAATTGTCTATTGTACTCAAGCGAGTTGACGCATCTCATGAGTTCAGAACACGCCAGTGTTGGCTCCTCTCTTTTGCTGTATATTCAGGGTAATGCTTCTTGCATGTATGGTAACATGTTTTATCATTAATTCCATTAATATTATTTCAGCACCACTTCACAGGCAACGTATTGGAAAGAAGAACTTAAAGTGCGAAAAAAGAAACTAGCGTGACTGTTAATGGCCATAGTGCACTGTAATGATTTTCACACTGAACTGAAGTGAAACTAATGCAAATAAATTTGGTGAATATTTTAAATGAATAAAGAGAAAATAAATTGGATGTTGGACCTGTCCTTTATTATTTTTACCAATAAATACAAATGCAATAAAACTCTATTCTTGAATGTATTTTTTCATATTTTGTTGCAGCATTTACTTTTGCTTGATGTTGGCTTACACATTAAAGGACTTCAACTTATAAATTTAGCACTTGTACTCTATATGGGCAGAAATCTGAAGTCAACCTGTCAGAAATTGAAAAAGTTATCTCAGTAGAGCAGGGCGATATGACCAAAAATATTTATCATGATATACGTTTGAAAATTTGCGATAACGATATAATTGACACTAGACAAAATACTTTACAACTCCACAACTTTATTAGTGCAAAGAAACCCAAAAAAACATCAATGTATTTTCACTTAAACAAGCAGTTGTTTTTTATGTGCATTAAAGTTATATAAAAATGTAACAGTGCAAATGCAAATTCCATGCTGACAGTTTAACCAAAAGCATTTCCAGTGGAAATTGGCCAACATATCCTGAGCATAACCATGTATAATATCCACAAAACTTCAAAAGAAGACACACACACACACACACACACACACACACACACACACACACACACACACACACACACACACACACACACACAAAAACGGTAATATTATGTTGAAGCACAGTACGTATCACTCCGCGAGGCTCTTGCCTACAGTAGCCGTAATGCTCTGACAATCCATCAAGTGGTGCGGGTTTGTAGCTTAGCAAAGTCGTACTAAAACATTTAACAGATTTTCGAGCGCCGTGTACCACATAAAATCGTTTCGAGGTCAGTAAACACAACCAGAAATCATACATAAGGCACACGGGATTATAAGGGGCACTGTCGATTTTCAGAAAAATCAAAGGATTGATTTTTAAGTGTGCCGTATTTTCCAAAAAAACACAGTAATAACGACGGCCCGCTAGCATACCAAAAATAGTGCTTTGTTGTGTATCTGACGGACGAAAGCCAGACCAGTGCCACACCACTGAAGTTGCAGCATTTTTACAAACCAATTCTGATTCATCTGTTTCATTCAACGTTCCGCTTTCGCCCTTCTCATTCTCCATCACCGCCATGCTTTTTCCGCCACGTGCGTATGAAAACAAAGGCACTGCACATGCGCGTTTTACCCATATTCTATTGCGATATTTCATTTTCTTATCGTTGCCCAACATTATACCGGTATTACCGTGAAAGGTATGATATGGCCCAGCCCTATATCTCAGTATATCCCAAACAAACAATGAAAAAAGTTTGATCTATAGATTTAAATAAATTAATACATTTTTCATGTGCCCTTATATCATATTCTGGCTTCTTAAAATGTCAGTCACTAAAAAACCTAAGATATGCTGGGCTATTTTCTGATGGCTTAACCTCTGGAAACATCAGCCAGTGTCTTAGGGATTCCAGTGTAGCAGGGGGGATGTCATAATTGATTTCCACCAGTGAGTATTTAATTGAGCACTGTCACTACAATTTGTTGTTGTAGTAGTAGTAGTAGTAGTAGTAGTAGTCGTCAGATCTGAACTAACATCACTCTGATGGATGCATCAGGGGACAACCTGAGGTTCAGTATCTTGTCCAAGGATTCTTCGATATGCAGACTGGAGTAACCGGGGAATCAAGCCACAAACCTTCTGATTGGTAGACGACCTGACACAGCTTCTCCGAACTATAAAGTGGCATTTAAAACACTTGTCATAACATATTGGCCGAAGGCTTTTGCTCTTTGGCCAATGCATTTTTTTTTTATTTGCTTTCCACATTGATATCACCACATGAAAGCAAAATGTGATTAGTCAGTATTGGAGTGGCTGTGGCTCAGGACAGAGCATTTTTTGTACCGTGTTTTTCACACTATATTGCGCACTTAAAATCCTTTAATTTTCTCAAAAATCGACAGTGCGCCCTATAATCCGGTGCGCCTTATGTATGAATTCTGGTTGTGCTTACTGACCTCGAACCGATTTTATGTGGTACATGGCACTCAAAATCTGTCAAAAAAAGGTTTTAGTACGACTTTGCTAAGCTACAAACCCGCACTGCTTAATGGAGTAATCGGAGTCCAAAACTTCGTCCGCTTCAGGTTCCAAAGTCAAATGAACACTGCGGCATCACAGTGTTAAAAACAGTCTAAATTCGTTCATCTTTAATAAAATGATAAATGTTCTGACTGAGAGATTTCTGAAAAAAATTAAAACATACAGCTCTGCTATCACGACAGAAAACTAAACAGCAGCGACTTTTCTTAGGGTTACTGAAGTTGGACGAGCTGGTATATAATGATGTGAAACGTGATCGCTAGGGACACAGCTATGTTAGCATAACATAAACACAATGAAGCTGGAGAATGAATGCTAACTTTTTTCCACTCGATAAAAGTTAACGCAAGGGTTCGCGATGGTTAGGGACAAATGCAATCGCATGACAGGATGTTGTTAACGGACCAACCTTCAGTCAGGAGAACAACTGAGATGATCCATCCACAATACGAGGTTTGTCATTAATATACTGCAAGAACATGGGAATAGAGCAGCTGTGAGAGAATTGAACATTAATGAATCAATGGTACGGAAGTGAAGGAAGCAAGAAAAATGAGTTGAGTAAAGTTTGAGTTATCTGACTGTTTTGTTTCGCTTAAGGTGCACCGGATTATAAGGCGCATTATGTATGAAAACAGACACGTTCATCGACAGTGCACCTTATAATCTGGTGCGCATTATGGTCCGAAAAATATGGTACAAATCAGAAGGTTAGTACTTCAGTCCCAGACTCCTTAAGTCCACATGTTGAGGACGATGGTATTGAATTGCCTCTGATGTAGCCAACAGAGTTTGTGTGTGCGTGTAGATGCAACGATTTGAGTAATACACACACGCACACAGAGAAGAACAAAGAGGCGGAGCTGTTACTGAGATTTTGAGCTCAGGCTGAGTGAAAGATAACAAGTTTCTAGCGTCCAAATCAGCAGTGCTGTTCCTGTAATCGCCATTAAAGCCTTCACTGGGAAAAAGCTAGTAGGAGTGCTTCCTCAAAACACCTGATCAACAACCTCTGACTTGAAGAAAAGCAAACTTTGAAGCTGCTCCATCCATGGCTGTTTGTTTTAACCTAGTCTGACAGCATGTTAAAACTATACAGCTTGATGTCAGCTGTCCTATTTTACATGGAAGACATACGTGCAACAAACAGTGCTGAGTCTAATGGGGTGTACCAGACCATAAGGCTTTTGTAGCATTTTCAGATTTAACGTGAAATAAAATATTGTATTAATGAAATTGATTTAATATTTCAAAATGTGAAAATAAAAGCTTTTTTTCACAAGCCAATAAAAATGTACATGGACCAGTGAAACTCGGAGCTACTGACCTGGGGGTTGTTAGGTTGTTATTAATATGACTTAATGACTACACCATCATAACATTTGTTTGTTTGTTTTTTTAACAGATGTTGATTGAAGTTAAACTTCAAAACATTGCAATTACTAAAATGGAAACAAATGAGCAGTTCAAAACCTGTGGGTTTTTTTTCAATAATTATTATTGCTCATTAATAAGAAAAAAAGTATTTTCCTAATTCTTTCCAATTAATCAATGAATTAATCAATAGATTACTCAATTACTAAAACAATCAAATGCTGCAGCTCTAGTATAAAGAGGTTAAAGCTATTGAACAAAGCTATATGGGTGTGTGTACAGGGGTGAATGTGGTTTGTATTTAAGAGTGCTGAGAGTAGAAAAGGCATCTATAACTTGGACTACTTTGATTACAGATGGAAATGCGAAACTTGATATCTATATATTTCAGAGTCAGCCTGTTTTTTTTTTTTTTTGTTTTTTTTAATTGCATGCCAATAGATCTTTTCTTTAATTTAGCAGCACTGAGCTTTCCATGATTTGATGTCAGATATATATCTGCCACATTGTCCTGTATGTGCCAATGTGGAAACAATTTTTACAATTTTTTTTATATAATCAGGGCTGGCTACCTTTCATGTTTGAATTGATACAAGTACTTGGAATTTGGTACCCCTAACAAATGGTGCTTTTTTTTTTTTTAGTGCTTGTTTTAAAACAAATTCAAATTCTTCTCTTATAAAATAATTCCATAATTATTGGCTGAAACTTTTTTTTTATTGATAAGATTGTACACTCTACACTGTTGCCAGCTGCCTCGGTTAGTTTTACGACAGTGTTCCTGTTACAGTGTTTGCATATAATATTAAATGGTAATATTGGCCTACTGTTAGTTATGGTCAGAAATCAAGATTTTGGACATACTGTAATGTGTTTACTGTAAATATAGCATGCTGATGAAAAATTTCAGTGCAGCCAGTGAAAAAATGCTAAGTTAAAATGACAATCAATGCAAGAGGGGAAAAAGCCTGATTACCTGATTAAAAGAGATATTGACAGCTTAAACTTTGCCCATCATTCCAGGGTTCGTAGTTAGCTGCAGGTCCTTTGTTGAATTTGCTTTCAGGCTGTCAAATATAACACACTCTTCAGCTTTTAGATGTATTTTGTGTTTGACCAGGTATTTTCTCAGACTAGAAGTGTTGCCATAACCAGCTTTGCAGTGTGTGCTACAGATGTTGTGCAGTTGAGTTTTAAAAAGTGTAACCACGGCTGAGACTGTTTCTAACTCCCCACCGCCATTGTCCTGTCCGGTGTCGATTCTTCACATGTCACAGGACTGATGTCATGCACCCTCGCTCTCTTTCTTCTTTTAACCCAGTTATGCTCCGGTGCCAAAATTTACACTGATTTAGTGTGAATCAATACTCAGTAGAGCTGATAAAACTCGGTTGGTACCCTAACAAGTAGTAAGCTGAAAAATATTTTAGAGTATATATAAGAATGGTATTGTCACAGAGTTGTTAGGCTGAATGGCTGTGACACCATTGATTACAAACTCTCCAATGTCTATAGCATATATAGCAGGGTGTACATCATAGCTTTAGACTGAAGTGTTTGTTTTTTAATTATTTATATTTTAATTAAAAGTTGCTCACAAGTTTTTAAAGTACATTGCTTTAACGCGTTAATGCGTTATTGACTATTTGTTTTCTTTTTAAGTATAAACAAATGTGTAGAAAACTGCAGAAAGACATACCTTTTGCTAAACGTCTCCACTATTTTAACCATAACGCATGAGAGGTGTTGACATTTTTGATCTGCCACTTCTAAATGCATCTTCCTGTGATCAGCTATATTAATCCTCCATGCATCTATTGTTATTATTATTATTATTATTATTATTAAAAATAAAAACATTTAAATAAAACAGCTACTCTGGGACTTTTATTCTTTTAGATGCTGACAGTCAACCCAGTATTTTTGTTCCAGCTGTACAGTTTTTCTTATGAACTGGTTTTAAAATTTACCAGAAACATCAGGTTTGCAGGAATCTGAGCATGGTTATAAATGGTCTAGCAAAGCTTAAATTCATTTATTTCTGGTCTTACTAGAATTGTAGTCCATTTACCACTACAATCCTGCCATCTCAAAATTACTTTGTATTGTTAAATACAAGTAAAGGGCAGTATTCCCATTGTTTACCATTGAGTGCTTTGTAGTGGCTTTTCCTTCAGTGTGTGGGTTGCAGAGAATAGAAAATGTGGACTGGCTGTATGTGGAGTGATTACAGATGGCTTTGAGTAAGAAGTAGAAATCCTACTGCACTGTACTTACAGTAGTCAAAAGCTAACAAACATTTTTTTGCTCAGCATTGAATTTTTTGATTTTCTCTAAACCCCTAGTTTGCTTCTACCAAAAAACTGTAATCTTGGTGTGTTTGAGATGTCTCTGGTCAGATAAGCCACCTCAAAAATGCTTAAAACCAATTATTTGAAATTATGTAATCAAAAGTCCTAACATGAATTCAGTTCATTTTTTAAAAATTGATTTGGACACAGTAAGGCACAGTGACAACACTAAAGCAGTGTTGTTAAATGCTACTGAAGATTGAAATACAACATCAGGCTTCTACGGCTAGATGGCTGTTATAGATTGGAGACATATCCTCACTGGTTGTGTCTTTTTAAGTTTTTTTTTTAAGGTTTTAACTGTGTTAAAACAGATCTGCAAAGATACAAGAAGTTTCTGGAAAATGAAAATGCCCAAGAGCATTCATCATTCATCATCATTCATTGTTTTTAAATGGAAGTTTGGGAACACCAACCAGAACTGAAGCACCTATCAGGTCTTTATATCAGGATGGGTAGACTGAAGCTGTGCCTTGTAGTTTTGTAAATGTAGTTTTGCATGGTATACGTACTGGAAGGATACTGCAATACTCTGCTGTTTTTAAAAACACAAATTTATGACTAATACCAGTGTTTGAGAAATGACAGTGTGCCAAAGAAAGTTGTAATTTCTGCATTTTATGTGCAACAGCAGCGCAGTGTTTTCCTGAGCGCACTACTTAATTTCCCTGCAGGCATAGTGGGCGGGCTAATGCTGCAGCTATCACAAAACAAGACACACAGTTCCCAAAACAAGTTTCTTGCATACTGTTTACAGCTAGCCAACAAAGTGAATGCATAGGATACACTGAGTAGTAGATGGCAGTTGGGGTAAGCTCACAAACATCTCTGTGAAAGTTTTTTTTGGGGTTTTCTTTAAAAATTGAGATAGACCAAAGAAGCCAGCTTTACATTCGTCACCTTTTTTTTTTTTCCTAAAGGATTCAAAAAGAAGAGGGAATATGATAACTATTGCATGTTGTACATGAGTCAAATAAAATTATTATAAGCTAAATCTTCACCATTAAAGTTTGGTGAGCTTATTGGCTAAGGTCAGTGGCAACTGTTTGGTTTCTCTTTTGGCTAAATGGTGAATGAAGCAACCATGTATACAAATCGGGTGTTCGCAGGTATTCAGGTCAAAACAAAAGTTGTAAATTATCAATTTGTGTTCAATAAGTTCTGTTAATGGTTAGCATGTCAGTTTCTTTTACACTATTGTATGTTGTTAACTTTCCCGTGTGTGTTTTTTTTTTTCTTCCCCTTTTTGCTCTTGCCTCTCTGTACTCTTCTATCCCCTCTATCCCCCACCAATCACAGCAGATCCCTGAGCCTGTTTTTTGGAGGTCTCTTCTTGTTAAAAGGAAGCTCTTCCTTCCCACTTGTTACCAAGCATGTGCACTGATTCATTAGGTGGGGGGTTCCTCTAATATATTAGGGTCTTGGGTCTTCACCTTGCCATGTAGAGCACTTTGAGGCAGCTTTAGATGGGAGTTGGCACTGTATATAAAAGTGAATTGTCAGACATGCTCTTGTTTATGAAAAAGAGAACAGAATCTAAAAATAGCAAATAATCTAGAGTTGCCTGTAAAAATAACAAACTACGTGGTATTAACTATAAGTCTGGTGCTTCACGATGATGAAGCTCAAACCCAGGATTGTTACTCTACAGTCTCGATAAATGACTCGGGGTACCCCCTTGGCAGAGGTCAGTGCACTCCTGAGTACATTTTCTTTCAAGATAATTAACCAGGTATCGCATCATAGTTTTGTTAATGTAACAGTTTTGCATGACCACCTGCTGGAAGTTTGGTTGCAAATCCAGTGGCATGTTTGGTGGAAACTAGGCACTCATTATAACTTAATAATACCTTCATTTTGAAATTGTATGCATGTGCACAAGACTGATTTCCTCTCTCATTTTCAGCCATAAATGAGTATACATACTTCTTTAATTAGTAATTTACATATCAAAACAGTTACAAAACACAATAATGAAAACAAAAGCAAAGATGATGCATTTTCACAGAATTTGTGAAGAGGACAGGAATGGTGTTTATGGAGGAAAAAACCCCAAAAGAACTCAATTCTAAGTATTTGGTCTATGTTGAGATTGCAATTATTAAACACAATTTCTACCATTTAGTAATTTAACTGAAGGGGGGGGGTCAAGATATTGAGGGTTTTTTGGGGGGATTTTTTAAGACAAAATTGTGATAACACTTGGGGGGTTAGTTGCACAGTCTTATTGGTAGAGACCTCCAAGTATAACAGAGCAGCCTTTTTTCCACAGGAAGCCACTTACAGCACACTTATTCAAACTGCCCCAAAATAATCAAATGCTAGCAAATTAATTTGATAAAATCACAAAGAAGTAAAATGAAGTAAGCAGTTATCCACAAAGTATGTTGTCAAATAGATTAATTTCAATAGTTGCGTGTGAGCAGGAAACACTGACATTAGTGCTGTTTATAATAAGGCAAGACAGATTTTGCACTCACTATTTCAAACTTAAATTTCTCTAAAAGTACGAATGTGTTACCTACACATCATCAGCACACTTTTTTCCTTTATCAGTACCAGTTTATGTGTTGGGAGACGTACTCGTTTTTTCTCTTTTTGGACACACCTTATTTATACCCTGCTCCAGGCAGAGCCCAGACCCACACCAATTACAGGATCTCTGGAGAGACTTGAATATAACTATGTGCATCAAAACCTAGGTGTGCTGAGCATGTATCATTCCTAAGTAGACTTTGAGTTTAATATTGCTACCAGGGTCTGATTTTCAATAACATATCAGAGTAGTTGTATATGAAAAGATGAAATCAATTTAATTGTCTGAACAAAATGCAGAAAATTTCAAAGGCGACGAAAGCTTTCTGACTACGCTGTTTGCGTTTACAGATAAATCAAAAATTATTCAAAACACATGGACTTCCATGTTTATCAGTTAAAAATAGCGTCTTAGACATGTACTAAATTAAAACCTGTTAATATAAATTCAGATTAGGTGCAAATCAGCATCCGTTTTGCTTTTTTCCAAACATTGCTTACCTCGTCTTTCTTAACGGTTTTTCAGAATGTCATCAGAGGATAAGACTGTGGAGCCCTCTGACCAGGGACCCTCACCGCCATCAAGCAGTGTAGGGGCCACGTCCACAGGAAGTCCTGCCCACGCAGACAAGCGACCACGTGGCAGGCCGCGCAAGGATGCTGCTGCCCTCCTACCCCAGGCACCACCCTTATCCACGTCTAAGAACAGAAAAAAGTAGGTTTTTACCTTCGACATTCAAATCAGTTTGTATTTTTAAAGTTCGGGGAATTACTTATTCTTGCTGAATTGGTTAGCATTGCTAGTGCAGTAACTTTATGTAATACTTTTTGTAAGCAGTGGTCTGGTGCCGGACCTCCTCTATAAAATGCTTAGGTTTTGACTTTAAATTAGTCTTGAAATTCTTCTTGACATTGGATTCGTAAGATGTGCGGAGCCAAAAAAAAGAAGTTTGAATCCCATATTCTTTTCAAACTTTATATATTTTAAATATCTGATATTACCTGCTTCACCATTTCCTCTTAGTGACAGCGCAGGTGAGGTTTTAGAGACATACCCATATGTCTCTCATATTGGATTTTCTTAATTATCGTCCTCTTAAATCCAGAATCTAATTTAAGATCCTTCTCATCGCATTTAAGCTTTTAAATAATCAGGCCCCATCTTATCTCTAAGACCTCATAGTACCGTATCACCCCATTAGACCACTTTGCTCTCAGACTGTGGGCTTACTTGTTGTACCCAGGATATTTTAAAGTAGATTGGGAGGCCTCTCTTCTGTGGAACCAGCTCCCAGTTTGGATTCTGGAGATAGATACCCTCTCTACTTTTTAAGATTACGTTTAAAACTGTTTGATCTTATAGATAAGGCTGGATCATGTAACCCTGAACCCTCTCTTAGTTACGTTGCAATCGGTCTAGGCTGCTTCCTTTAATGCACTGACCGCTTCTTCTTCATTCACTTTTTTTCCCTCTCACTGTGTTTATACACAACTCTGTATTTAATCATTAGTTTTGGGGATTTTTTATTTTTTTATTTCTGTCTCTCTTCCATAATGTGTTTTTTGTGCTGTCTTCCTCCTCTTACCCTAACTGGTTGCATAGATAGCTGCCTGTCCCTAAGCCTGCTTTTTTTTTTTTAAAGTTTCATCCTGCTAAAAGGGTTTTTTTCTTTTCCACTTTTTCTCATGCAGTCATCTGAATTTGGAATTTTGTCTGTGTTATTGTAAGGTCTTTACCTAACAATATACAACACCTTGATGCTTTATGTGATTCAGCACTATATAAATAAAATTGAATAGGGAATTACTTAATTCTTGCTGAATTGGTTATTCTTGCTGTTGAACCTGGGCAACATTTAATATTTGGCCAAAAATAAGCCTTGGGAGTATGTTGCTGTTGCAATGGGCACAGTGGAGTAGATCTGCAGTGTTCACCACAACCGAGAATTCATATGCGTAAATGATTACAAATACATGGTTTTCTTCTTAAACTATTCTTGTGATCAAAGTTTAGAAAATTAGGCTACAGTTCTGTAACCGACATTTGCAACACAGAGTGAAAAATAAATTTAACTTGCTGAATCGGACTCATGGACTTTCGAAAGTCATGTATGGTATTTAAACCCCTTTACTTTTACATAACACTGTAAACTTGATAACAAAACCCCAGAAAACTATGCAAGATGTTATAAGATAGTTGTGGTGAGACTTACCATTGCACTCCTGCCACCATGTACATCACTCTATGTGAAATTTTACAGTAAACCTAAGAAA
This sequence comes from Perissodus microlepis, assembly GCF_051167445.1. Lineage (NCBI taxonomy): Eukaryota > Metazoa > Chordata > Actinopteri > Cichliformes > Cichlidae > Perissodus > Perissodus microlepis. The sequence goes on from NC_140478.1 coordinate 17,132,363, forward strand.
TCATAGTAACAGTGGTAACGTAAAATCTTTCACTAGTTATTATTTTTATGTATTTATTATTCATGGTAAGTTAAGTACACAAAACCAGCTTTGGAAAAATGGGTGATCTTGCCTTTTATTATTGCTTCTCCTCCAAATTCTGTCAGGTGTCATGAGCTTAAATACCCCATTCTGTGTTACTGCTTATTAAATCCAGTGCTTACCTGGTAAGAGACAGCATTAAAAGTTAATCCCATGTTATTAAACAAAAATATCAAGGTGGTGCATAGGAAGCATTGGGGGAAAAAAGCCCTCAGTTTAAATCTGAAAATGGTCCTTATACTATATGTGGCATATTTAAAGTGGTCTGAACCTACTTTTGGCTGCTCCTATTTGAATCCAAAGGGATTTGTGTTTCCTCCTGGAATTAAAGTGGGGGCCTTTTGCAGTGTACTCAATAGTACAGTGGTTGACCACTTCTTACTTAAAGTAGTCTGAAACTACAAAATATTTTATGGTCATTCTAGCATTGCATAAGTTACTACTTTAAGTCCTTTGTAGAAGTCCTTGGGGTTTTAGCAGCTTGATTTCACGTAATTCCACCACAGATGTTTAGGCTCCGTGCAAGGTGTCCTGCTTCTCTGTGACTTCCTTAGCAACATACAATGCAGCTTAGAGCTGTAAAATAATGCCCGCAAGGTTCTTAACTCTCTCCTCAGTCTGTCCTCTCATTCAATCTTAATACCCTGCTCCCAATGGATCGTTTAATCTCCAAGTATCCAGACGATACATTAATGCCACAGTAGAAGGATGACCAGGGACACACTTGAAATACTTAATGTTGTTTAACTGGTCACGAACTAACCATCAGCAGTTTTATTTATATCTTTGTAATGGCTAGGGTTTTGTTAAGAATCAAGAATAGAATTACAATTTGTATATATTTTAAAGTATGTCATTATTTCTGCAGAATAGGCTGCTGATTACACACTTATTTAGCTCTGCCACAATTATTTATCCCCTCTCAGATTTCATTTAATTAGATACAAACACCTCCTGAAAGCTAAATTGCAAGCTCATATTCCATAAAACACCCCCAACACAGTGATTACAGCTTTGTGAATTCAGACAATTTACTCCATCTCGATTTCTAATTACCGTTGGTCATAAAAGCCTACAGGCTAATGAGGAATGGCTGGTCCTCTAAACTGTACTGTAACTTGTAATCGAACCATGGTGAACACTTATAACGTCACTCTAGACCAATGAATTGTTCTCATAGGCTAATCAGCTTCATTCTGTGGTGTATGTTTTAATTTTAAAATTGTCATAGATAAGTGTGATTAAGGGTATTGACTTGTGACAAAGGTGGACGCTCTATAAATCGCTGTTGTAGACCTGATTGGTTAGAATTTACTAGATTTGCTTATGCTCCATCTGCTAGTCCATCTCTTCCAGAGCAACATGATCCTTGTCGGGTTTTCCAGGCAGCACTGTGCTAGCTGGGACTACTTACCAGAGCATTATTTTCACCTTTTCTTTTTTTTTTTCTTTTCCCTGTCTCTCTTGCTCGCTCTCCCTGTGGTAGGACTGTGGGGGGAAGTTGTGCAGGGTATGGGACCCGAACACTAGTCTTTTGCATTTGTCAGTGACATAACTGGCTGTCTGAATGCTGGAATTTGATCTCATTAGTTCTGAATAATATAATATACAGCTTGATGCTGTGTGGTGGCCTGTGCAAAGACGTCACTGCCAACAGCTATGTTTTCAGGTTGTGATCGTAGGCTTATAACTGCTCATATATCAATTTGGGCTTGGTTTCTGCTATTAGATACTAGAAATACTTGAAAGATAAAAATTGTATTTAATGAAAATTTTACTAGGTGGTAGTAGTAGTAGTAGTAGTAGTAGCAGTTGGCCATGTACTAAGCATACTACATGTAGGGCTGCAACGATTAGTCGACTAGTCACGATTACGTCGACTATCAAAATCGCCGACGACTAATTTAATAGTCGATGCGTCGTTTGAAGCTTTGTAAGATCCCAAAAGACGCAGGAATAAGTAGTATGATTTAAGAGTGTAATAGCGGACTAAAACAGAAGATGGCAGCACTGCATGTACAAGGATGCCAGCTGCCGTTAAACCCCGAAGAAGAAGAAGCAGTGTCCGGTATCGTAGCAGTGTCCAAATTCAGGAACCGCATCCTCCTGTGCCCGCATTTGTAGGCCGATTACGTTACAGCGACACGACGAAGACTGTCCAAATTCGAAGACTCCGACAAATGTGCCCTTCATTTCCCCAGATTTAAAGGATGGGTCGGGTGTATACTTCGTGGCCCAACCTATCACAGAATTCATAGCGCTGCCCAGCTCAGTTTCCAACAATAGCGGCAGCTAGTTAGTTTTAATATTACTCTTATTATACTTTCTGGGTCACAAAATAAACATTACACATAATTTCAGGCGAGCATGTAGCTGTGTAAACTTCAAATATCTGCTCAGTTTATCAAGACACCACATATTTTCAAAAGCGCTCCAACGTTTTCGGAAACGTCTGTTACTCACCAGCTCGATAGCTAGCCGGGGTTCAAGGCTCACTAGAGCCGGTGAGAACACCGGACTCCCGGCAAATCGTTTTCAAACCCACCGCCGTCTTTCGCTACTCAGGTTAAACATGATATATAAGTCACTTAGATAACTTAAAAATGTTATCGTTTGGCTTTTTTCAGTATTTTATTTGTTCCTGAGTAAATCGGTTTGGCTGAGATTAAAGTTATAGTTTTTACACAGCTGAATAAACGTCAAGCAGACAACTGATTATCAGAAGTGTGAGATGCTCAGGAATATGCTCCGGTGTCCTGTTATATTTTAGATAGCAGGGAGCAGACGGCTGAGTTTATTAAACTCCACCGAAACAATCTGCAAATTTCATTAAAATTTAATAAACTATCATCTTGTCTTTATTTTTAGTTAGCACATACCTTAAACACTTAAAGCTGTAAGCTAATGATAGTTATATAAGAGCACATGCATGCTGGTGTAATAAGCTGTACGTTTTACGTCCAATGGATGCATGATCTGATTAGTCGACTAATCGCAAAAAATAATCGGTGACTAGTCGACTATCAAAATAGTCGTTTGTGGCAGCCCTAACTACATGGTCATCTCATAAATGGTTTAATGCTCTTTTATACCTTTATACATCTTTAGCTGGTTATTGGTATGAACATGAGTTTTTTTACATGTTCTTACCATATTGACCAGGTTTGAATAATATACATTCACTGGACAATTTGTCAGGTACGCCTACCCAGTGCTGGGTAAGAGCCCATTTTAGCTTTAGAATATTTGGTCCATATTGACACAATAGCAGCACACAGTTGCTGTAGATTCTTCGTCTGCATATTTCTTATAGAGATATCCTGTTCTACATGAGACCAAAGGTGCACTTTTGGATTGCGATCTGGGAACTGTAGAGGCCACTTGAGTACTGTGAACTCATTGTAACGTTCAAGAAACCCAATTGAGATGATTTTGAAACGTTCCTTGTTGTTCTGTTGAAAGTAGCCATGCAAAAATGGATACAATGTGGTTATAAGGGACGGACATGGTCAACAATTGAACTCGGACAGGCTGTGGTGTTTAAATGATGCTCAGTTTGATACTAAGAGGACCAAAGAGGGACAAGAAAATATCTTTCTTGTCATTAAAACCAGTCTGAACTGTTACAAGGCAGGATGGATCCATGCTTTCATGTTGTTTATACCAAATTGTGGTTCTATCATCCAAATGTTGGAGCAGAAATCGAGACTCATTAGACCAGGCAACATTTTTTCCCAATCTTCGTGAGCCTGTGCGAACTGCTGCTGTAGACCATCTGCCTCAAGGTTTGACATATTATGTCTTCAGAAATGCTCTTCTGCATACATTGGCTGTAACCAGTGGTTATTTGAGTTTGTGTTGTCTTTCTATCAGCTGGAAACAGTCTGGCCATTCTCATCTGACCAATGGCATCAACAAGACAATGCATTTTGACCAGGACAATTCCAGTAGATCAACAGTTTCTGGTATACACAATCTAGGGCTGTGCTAATAATACCAGCATAATTTTTTATGTGTGTGTTTTTTTTTTAAGTGTCATATCATGATATCATTACTATAGCAGCATCCTACACTTATATTCCGTATTGCACACAATAATGAGGCACACCCAGACATGTCCGACAGGCAGACAGCCAGGTGTCCGGCTCTGACGATTTGGTAACAACTGAGGTCATTGAAAAAAACCCAACAAAGCACAGTACCTTAAAATTATTTGTGCGAAAGCCGGAAACGACAAACTTGTTTCACTACTTGAGCCAAAAAACACAGAGTACGACCAGGCTATCAGCTGGTGATGTACGACCCAAATGTAAACAAATGACTCACCCAAGCATCGTTGGAGCACTCGCTAGATATACTTCTTACAACAGGAAGAGCAAACGGTGGCTGGGAATCACTGATGCAGTTACATATTGTTTAGCCAAGTAAATGACAGCAATTCAAATGGTGGAAAGGGAGGAAGGAAGAAGACATTTTTCATTTTTTATTATGTGGCAATACTGTGCAGGCTGCTGATGAACGACAAGTTATCTCAACTTAGATATTATTAAACTAAAGTGTAAAGCAGTCATATTATACTTAATATTTCCAGTGAAAATGCTACCTAGGCTAATTTTGTGCTTACATTTGAGTTGCGCTGTGTCACTACTATTGTACTATAGTGCTGCTGCTGGCAGCTTGTTTTAATAGATCCACACTTTAAATTCGATAGTCTGTTATTGTTGACAGCAAGTCATTGGTAAAGAAGAACTGAAAATGCCCTTTAGGTTATTTGTACTAGTAAGTGCTGCTACCTGCAAGCTACAGTCACCACTATAACGCTCTTCAGTAATTTCTTTTTTTTTTCTCAGTATCCACTGAGATTAATTTAATTTTTATGCTCATCTTATTCTTAAAATAAATGTTCTTCCTTATAAGAGAACCAGATACTATTTTGCTGTAAGTCCACTGTGCATCCAGTGAAAAAATTAACACAGTACCCTCTGATTTATTTATTTATTTTTAAAGGAAAAAAAGTGTTGAAAAAAAATAGTGAATTATGAAAACAAATCAGAAAATGAGCTGTTCTGCTTGTGGCAGAGTTCCACTCATGTTTCATGTTGGGACATTATCTTATTTTCTCCTGTAAGCCAATTTGTTGCTTCTAGTCTTCCAAAAGCAATAAATGAGTAACTACAGACTGCTGTCTTTTGATCTTGCAAGACCAGAAGAGTCTCGTCATTAAAATATCAACATAAATCAAAAATCATCCAAGCTGTGCAAGCCACTCATCAATCCATCTGCTATACTGGGATCCAGGCTGTGACAATCTACTGTAATGCCATCATGCAGACCCTTTCCAGACAGTTGAAGCAGTAAGGCCAGTAAAGCAGACATCTCCTTCCACTCCCTGGTGGCATCCAGTCGCTGATACCCTCATTTGTAACTTTTTCCATAAAGACTAGCTGACTGCGGCTTTTGCTATTGCTATGTACTTAGCTACTGTTTGATTTTTAAAGATAACAAAATTAAAAACTGAAAAGTAAATTTGTTCAGAATAGCATTAAAAAATTAAATTGATATAGAATAGTTACTGAGAGAGGCCATCCACCGTTCCTGATTATATCTACACCGACTTCCATATGATCCTGAACTACAGTAGTTGGTTCATACTAGGCCAGCGGTCCCCAACCCCTGGGCCTCGGACCGGTACCAGTCCGTGAGTCGTTTGGTACCGGGCCGCGAGAGTTGAGGCTCAGGTGTGAAATGTATGGTTTTCAGGGTTTTTATCGGTTTTCAGCGTTATCTTGTTATCGTTTTGATCGTTAACTCGGTTTTCCTGGGTCTTTTCACGTGTGTTATGAATAAATCTTCTTTTTTTCGGTACCGGTACTAGTTTTATTTTGTTGTATTTATCCGCGGCACCTTAAAGGCCGGTCCGTGAAAATACTGTCGGGCATAAACCGGTCCGTGGCGCAAAAAAGGTTGGAGACCGCTGTACTAGGCCATGTAATAGGCTATAACAGAGTTGTCTGTTAAAATGCAGTGGTTTGTTTCTACATCAAGTTATATATGTTTGACTCAAGCTCACAGGTAATTGTTTTTAGCCAAGGTTTGCTAGAGGCTTCTTCTGTCATTCCCCATGGAAGTCATTTAGAAGGAGGGGTTGATTTGGCATCTAGCCATTTGTGATTTTTCTCTCCAGTGACACAAAATTACCCACCCCCACCCCCAATCTCCTCCCTCACTTCCCACCCCCTGGATCCTCCTGAGTACCCCGGAGACATACTGCTCTCCTTTGGGCTGTGTTTGTTCTCCCTACTTAGCCTGCTAGCACTCGGTGTTGCTATTTAATTTGTATCCATGACAATTATCCCCTCCACATGCTGCTTCCAAGATTAGGTTAACTGAGCTTGCGTTGAAGGGATGCTGACACTGGCAGATATTTACATACTGTGTGTACAAGCAAGGTATGAGTTGGTGTGTCTGTGCGTATGAGTTGGCACACAACGCCTGTTTGTAAATGTACACGTGGTTGTCTGTTTGCTGACATGGCACATACAGTGAAATATAAGAAAGCTGGAACTTTCTTTGTTAGAAAAGTGTGTTGATACTAAGGACTTCTTTAAAAGCTAACATTACACATATTATGATGGTTCACAGACAATCACCTTAAAGGGCTAGAGGTGAGAATTTTAGTCACAGTTAAACTGAGTAATCCAAAACCTGGTCCAGCGTGGTTGTATGTGGGGGAAATGGTTAGGTGCACAGATCTGAGAGGCTATATTGATAAATAAATGCATTTCTTGGATGTCTGTTTTATTAAATAGCCCTCTTCAGATCATGCCAAAGCATCTTGGTTGGGTTAAGACTCTTTTTTTGCTGTTGTTAAAAAAAGCATACATTTTATTTTTCAACTATTCTGTTGTGTATTTATCTGTATGCTCTAGGTCAATGTCTGTTTCACTATCCAGCTGCTCCCCAAGCTTCAGGTTATTGTCTGCTACAATAATATAATGTAATTTCTTTCTTTTTTAATTGCCTCAACACTTCCAGGATGTCAGTCCCGAGGTTGCAGATCAGTCTCAAACTTTCCATGTTTCACGGTGACCTTTTTAAAATTTGAGATGTGTATTTTATTTATTTTTTTAATTTCTGCCGTTTCATTAATTTATTTCCTGTAGAGTTTTCTGCTGGTGTTTTACTTATTCTCTTGACCTCATGTTCAACTGCTTCAGCATTATTGTATCTTTGCAGAACACCCTCTCCTCAAAAATTATCGCTAATCCTAAACTAGTTGTACACAATTTAAGAACATGCCGGCCTTAAAGGTACAGTAAGTTGGGATTTTTTTTTTTTTTTTGTTTTTTTTTTTAATTTGACCTTTTTTCTTTTCTTTGTTTAAATTTAATAGAAAAAAATTGTGGAATGAGCATGGCCAAGATGGTCATCGTCCTTCTGTCTAATTGGGTTTTATGTATGTGGATAGAGACCAGCCACTTACAAGTTAGTTTTAATTTAAAGATCACAAATAGCTCTTTCAAACTCTATATGACTATTTAATATTTGTACATGAATGCTTTCGTCAGCTCTTTCTCATTGTGTCTTTCTCTTCCTTAATTACTGCTCTGTCTTCTCCCTCATCTCTACCTCATCCTCTTCCTCCTCACCTCAAGCCTCATCTCCTGAACTGAAGTCAGGGCTCTAACACAAGAAAAGGTGCATAAATATGAACATTTATTCCAGATATTGTTGCAGTTAGTTATTGTGAGTAGCAAACTGAACAACAAACGAGCTAAACGACAACAGCTGGTTGTTGCATTTTGCAGCACTGACCGTGAATGGTTGCTTAGTATGACTGTCATACCATAGTGTATGACTAATTCATGCAGAAATCCAGTTAATTCCAAAAGCTTTACAAACTCTTTCTTTGAGTTCCCCCAAACCAGTAAGTGTAGATTAGTTTTTCTTTAACCAAATTCATCTTATGACAGCCAGCAACCATTCACTAACCAGTTGGGGTAATGTGGATTTCTTCCCTACTAACTGGTGGTTTCCAGGGGGTTACCAGCTAGTCTCTATACTGGTGTGACTGAGGGCCATTTATACTTGCTGTTGTTGCTCTCCTCTTGCTGAAAGTGATGTCACAATGGCTGGTGTGAGACACTTTTTGGTGTCGTTTCAGTTTGCTGTGCCCCTCATGTGTCTTTTCTAACCTTGTGTTGGTCATGCAGCTGGTTTGAAGACACAGCTTATGCAGAGTTGGATGTTGCAATAGTGTGAAAAGATGAAACTTTCAGGAGGACAAATTGATTTCTTTGCTTCCTCTACATGTTGTGTCTCCTACTATATGAGGAGGTTTTGTCTGAGTGGCAGCACCTATCATTCAGCAAGTCTGGCATGACATCAGAAACAGTAAAACGGTGGCTGTGATGACGTCACTGTGATGCTACCATTGTGGTTACCATAAATAGGCCAATAGCGCCATCATCACTGAGTCGCCCATTTATTTTCATTGCCTCTACGTTTTACCAGAGTTTCTCCTTGCAGCTGTAACACGAATATGTATGAAACACCCCACCAGTACCACCCTTTTGCCTTACCCATGACTTCAATGCCTCCATTAAAAATCAGTGAAAGCCATGACGATATTTAATTAATTCATGACTAAACCACCACTCCCCCGTCTCGAGGGGAAGTTGTGTAGTTTTAATGTCTTATTTCTTTTCATTTCCTTGGTTTCTTTGTTTGTTTTTTTCTTACTCCAGGGGTCGCACCAGAGGGAGAGTTGTTGTGGATGAGGAGGACAGCATGGATGGGACTGAGATAACAGAGTCCATAGACCCTCAGGACACAGGTGAGACTTTGTTTTTGATCTTTTATATACACATTGGTTTTACTGAGAGTGATATATGACTTGAACCTGCACCCCAAGTAGCCTCATGCTGTGCTTTGAAGGGTATGTTAGTAAAGGTAGATGAGTCTCCTTCTCCTGGAGAAGGATGGATGAGAGCTTTTTCTTAGCACCCAGTGCCTTTTTTTCAGGGCTATAATTGAATGGGTTTAGCTTGAGCTGTGAAGCTGTAGTGGGTGTGTATTTTTTCTTCTCCCCTTACTGCTTCCATCTCTCCTCTTGCTCTGAGATTGGCATTGAGGTGCAGAGGGAAAGAGCCCAAGGCTAATGCCCTCTAAAAGCTTTTTAAAATCCCATCAGTCTCTCCAGACCCATTTATGTGCCTTTTTTATGTGTGTACATCACATCATGTGACCATGCCTCCCATTCTGATACATTTCAGTGCCGCCCTGTTGCTGAGCTGAAGATAGTTGGAAATGTGACGCTGTCAATGACTTGCCTTTCTTCTGGTATCATTTACTTTAGAACAAACAAAGGCAATATTTCAGAGTTTAAAACCCTTCAACATTTTTTTTTGTAAATGATGTTATGAAATAACCAAGCATTCACTTTGCCTTTTCAGTCTACCCCCATATGCACTTAAAACTCAGTGGTTTCTTCAGTGGCTCTCTGCCTCTGGGCTTTTGGCAAAATGAAATTTGTGACTCTGTGCAGTCTTGTCCTTAAAGTGATATGTGCTGAGGTCAAGCACAGTATATCATAGCCTTTTAAATGCATTGTTTATTTTGTCTGTCTCTGTATTGTTATACTTAGAGGTCACATAGCTCACATTTTCAATATACATTACCATTAAAACAGTGTGATTGCATCTAGGGAATGAGTAGAGAAATTAACGACTGTTAAAGTGATAAGCCTTGGCGTTATCAGTTTTGATTATGGTACTGGAGAGATTATAATGCTTCTTCTTTTTCTTTTTTTCATTCCAATCCCCCGAAAGCGACCCCTCTCTCTCAGATAGTGTGGGAGAGGCATGGAAAGCTGCAGTACTGAGCAGAACATACTTAGCAGAACATCCTTACTCTTGGTGACAATGGCAGTGATTTACTTTAAATTTGCTTTAAATTTCCCCCAATTCAATGCTGCCAGGGCTCGTTTCCACAAGTTTGTGTTTTGAATGCCCAGGTGGAAATGTGTAGTCTGTCAGTGTAGTTTTTGAATGCAAAGTTTGCTCCTAATTTTACTCACCCTTTGGTGTATTATGTATACTAGCATCCTATGCCTACATAGTTGTGTTAAAGTAATTGATCCATTAGCATTGGTAAGAGTAGTACTGTCACCTACCAGTTTTTGTAATCTGATCTTACTTAACAGTAGGTCTGCACAGTTGATGAAATTTTAATCTTGGTCACAATTTTATTTTTCCAACAATTAAATGAACATGATTGATTGAATCTGAAAATGCTTGCTTCGCAAAACAAACATAAAGCAAAAGCAGCGAACGTGCCACTAAATCAGCGCCTAACTATATGCCTCCACTCTGGACAAGTGAATAAACATCTTACATGTCTGCAAATATTATTATTTAATTGACAGGAATGTAACACAATGTAAATGTGAAACTCATACCCTGTTTTAAGTGCTGCTGCAGTTTATTAAAAAAATATATATATTTATTTATTTATTTTTTCTTTAGTTAATTTAGTTGAATAAAGAGGACCAATTTTAGTTTGGTGCAAATATTTGTACATTGGTACATTAGCAGAAATGTAGGACGACATGGATGTTAAAGCATTGTTATGTTTACGTGTGGCAACAGCATTATGTCAGTAATTGTGATAATTATCGTGCCCATAATTGTGGAGCCCTGCTAAACAGGATAACACAACTTTTTTTTTTTTTTTTTTTTTTTAAATTTAACAAATATAATGAGCTATTATCTAAAAAATGAGGCGGAAAAACAACAATCAGTTTAATCAGTTGATGTCTTGTAAAAAATAATTGTAAAACATCCATTGCATATGCACTCAGTTATTAGTAGGTAAGTAGTAGTAAGCCTAGTATGAATTTTGCCCTTTTTTAATTCCTTTGGATGACACAATCATTGTGGCATTAGCCTAATTACATGCCAATGAAATATTAATAACATTTTACATGGCCCAAAGTCTCAGTGAGAGGTACTGCTGGGAGTTGTTTTGTATGATTAACAGAGTGAATTGAGGGTTTCGTCAATTAAATTAAAATTAAAAGCAGTCGTGATATGTCAGATATGAGTCCAGGATTGAACTTTTTTTATTCCCCCAAAATATTAATTCTAGCTACTTGAGATATTTTGACAGCCATGCCATCTCTTTTATTCCCTGCCTCTATTGTTATCACTATTCTGTACAAGACCTTGATGTTCCCACTGAGTTTACTGTAATCAGTGCTTGAGCATATGGTCCCCATATTTTACCATCCATCTTGCTAAAAAAGGCTGTGTTTCTGACCTGGAGGAAAAAGACTAGAATATAACCAACCTGTCCTGTAACAGCCTGTGTCTGTCAGGGGCTGTATGCTAAACATGCAGTCATAATTGGCAGTGAATTGAGGAGCATTTACCAGCACAGAGGCAGATGCATTGGAACAATTCAGTGCTTAGCTGTTTCTCTACTCCCTAACAGATCTTTTCTCTTTTTTCCTTCCGTGTCTTTTTCATTTTTACCATCAGAAACACAAATCCAGCCGGTGGAGACTGTGGAAGTGACCAGTGAGGTGCCAGAGGAGGACAGGCCCTCTTCCCCTCTGGCCCAGAGCCCTCTAGCCGAGAATTCAGCAGGACCATCTGTCCCAACAAGTAGAGAAGTCAAAAGCAGGTTAAAAAAACTTTTCACTTCCCCAGAATCGCTGTTTTTGAGAAATAAAGAACCGTGCATGCATGTGTGTGAGAGACTCTGTGTGTACCTTTTTACTTTTTAAATGGTTTTTATGAATGAATAAGCACAGGTCTAGCACATACTAGACACATGCATGGATGGATTAGGTGGGAGTCGTCAGCAGGTAGAGGCAGCCCTTTTCCTCCCAGGTGCCACTTTGTTAGAGGTTGTAATCAGTCTTCTGGCCTGTCTGTTCTATCGATGTTGGTGATTTAAAGCAGATCAGGAGCCTCTCCTGGGATCTTATTAACAGTACCATCTCAGCACTTAATGTGATAAATATTTGCTGCTTGCTTTATTACTCAACTTTCCAGCTCTTGGCCACTGTTCTGCTGCTTTTCTGTTTACCACTTTGTCTCCAAGATGGCTTTCTCACTTAAAATGTTGATTGTTAGCACATCCAAATATCTGTACTATAACCGGACTTGTCTATCTGCCTTTTTTTCTTTCTTTCTTTTTTCTTTTTAAATTACAAGGTCTGTGTTACTTAAATACATTATAATTTTTACAAGTTGTCTGCTTATAGCAGTATGTGTTTGGGAGACTGTGTGTGTGTCTATGTGTGGTGATAGTCTGTCTGCTTTGCTTTGTGAGGTTTTATGTATATTGCAGCACAGACAGTCCCAGTGCCACAAGAAGGAGGCCTTAATACATGGTGACATGTATGGCACTGTATTAAGTCACAGTAGGTATATATAATTAAACACCCTCTACCACCCATTTTCTTTCTTTTAGTGAGCGTCTCTGTGCCTTCTGTTACTGCGGTGGTCGTAGCCTTCTGGGTCAGGGGGATCTACAAGTATTCACCGTCACGTCTCAGCTTGAAGCACTCTTCAGCCACAAAGCTGATAGGAGCTCAACAGGCAATGGCAGCGATGGTGATAAAACTGCTCAGCCAAAAATGGCCGAAGAGACCACCTCAGGACAGAAGGAGAAGAAGAAGTAAGTAGGCCTGGCTGACACTGTTGTCACAAATAGTTTGGCTGCCATCGTTGGTTAGGAATAAGACACAATCTGTAATGCTTCCCTGTCATGAGTTAATGAGCTGCAAGAAATGAAAATTTGCTAACAGCTTACTTCATTGTTCTTTTTTGTCCTTGGCTTCTATACACTGATGTTGCTGTGAAATCTTGTGAAAGCTGTTAGTCTGATCAAAAAGATTTTTCTTTTAGTTGACTTGAATTTGTTATCCTGGTAATATGAAGCAGTAGTGGTGGTTAATATGGTCACACCTAACATACACACCCAACTGTCAGTATTCCCCAGGCCATGAGAGGCCAGATCAGGCAAAGGTTACACAAGAGCCTTTGTGTTTGTATGCACACACATGCAAATCATACAAATAAAAGACCCTTCCTGCGCTCAATTGGACAACTGCCTGATTTGTTTTGGTCCTTTGAAACCAGTTGGTTGTCTCTCTGGGTTCACAGTACTGTAATGGCCAGTGACAGCATTATGGGTTTGGCAACAGGCCAAGCCAACCAGTAGCTGGTGTGCTGTTTGTGTGATTGGTCATTGAGCCCTTAGCTGTGCCTCATGGAGGCAGATGATGGAATCCAAGGGAGAAGGAAATTATAGATATATCATAATATATTATTTAGACTAAAAATTAAGAAAAAAAGAGATTAGGAGAGAATACCATTTCATAATTGCTAATAAAACTGTAAGGAATAGGTTCCCATCATGTTTCCAGAAACCCCCATCTTGATTTTGGCTGTTAGTTGTTTCCTGGAAATCCTTTTAAATGTTAATGCTCCCTCTCCACGTATTCTACATCCTATGCTGCTCAATAGTTGAAGCCAGGGAGTTGGAGAAACGCATCCCTTTCAACAGATTTTATGAGACAGAACAGCCAGCCTCTTGTGCACACGCTAAAAAAGATGGCCCTCCTTCCCGCCCTCCTCCTCTTCATCCACCTCCCTCCCCCACAGCTTTTTACTTGGACAGACATGTTTCCCCCAGCTCATTCTCTGTCTTCATTTCTTTGCTTTTGTAAAAACGGCACATCATTCTCTACCTTTATGTCTCTGTCCTCAATTTATTCTCAAGTTGATTCAGGCTGTCCTTCTCTTGCATAGTGCATTTTTAAGCTGTTCTCTACATTAAAAAAAATCTGTGCCGAGATGACTTCTTTTTTTTTTTTTTATAAACCTTTTTCTTTGTTCCAGTGGGTCTGAAGGCTGCGAGGATGAGCCAGACCCAGCCAGTCGATTTTGGAACGAGCTTTCTCATGTCGGCCTTCCAGAAGATCTCAACGTCCAGTCTCTCTTCGAGTCAGGTGTGGCTAATGGACTCAGCCTATTTCTACATCCCATTTTTAACAGTAATTATTTGTACTTGGAGAGTTAACAAGTGTACATGCTTTATATGCTAATACTGAATTTGTCTCTGATTCAGTTATTTGTTTGTCACATCCGTCTTTAAATTGTAGGGCAATGCTGGGCACATCAGAGTTGTGCCTTGTGGTCCGACGGTGTTTGCGAGGGCGAGGGACAATCTCTGCTTAATGTGGACAGAGCCATTGACTCAGGGAGCACAAAGGTGAGTCAAGGGAGAACATCCGTGGACTAATGGGTGTTAACACCATCTTAATGTGTTGGGGCAGCAGGGGAGGGACTGATTCAGTGAAACACAACAAAGCTGATGGATCAGACTGGCTGGTAAAGGTCGGCCTGGCAGCGTGGATCTCTCAGCTGTGAAATGGAAAAGGTCACACCACTCAACAGGGCTGAGCTCTCATGGCAGCTTGGCTCCTAGCGGCAGAAGTGGTACTACTTAAAGAGCTCTGATTCTTTTTTCCGCTGCCCATCGTGTGTGCAACCCATTAGTAGTGCTGCCACTTGATCTCCAAGTGGTTACTAGTACACACTCATGGAACTCAGAGAAATGGAATTGGGGTGAGGTTTTCTAGCCTGATCATCAGGTAGCTGAAATGGCACTTTGAACAGGTGTCTTAATCCAAATAAACAGTTTCCCAAAAAGATACTAAAGATAAAATAGTCCAGAAAGAAGAAGTGCTACACATCAGATCTTGGATGATCTGACAGGTATTCTTTGATGTGGCAGGTTAAAGTACAAAACAAAAAAAACATAGGAGTGAACACCTTTCTGTGATGTGATGTGATTTTATTTTTTAACGTGAAATCAGGCATTTATATCATTTATAGACCATTTAAACATTACGTTTGTTAGTGTTTAAGAAATGTGTTTTAGTTGGAGAAAAGGGAGATTTTAGGCATATTTTAAGATCGTTCTTTTTCTCCGCAGCACTGTGCATACTGTAAGCGCCTTGGAGCATCCATTAAGTGCTGTGCTGAAGGATGTGCTCAACTCTATCATTACCCCTGTGCGGGGGCAGCTGGGACTTTTCAGGATATCAGAAGTCTCTCACTCTTATGCCCAGAACACATTGAATTGGCCACTCACAAATGTAAGTTCAGAAAAATTTGATGTCTCATCTCCATAGGAAAATAACGTAATGTATATTTAACAAAACTAAGACTAAATTGCATTGTATAAACTTTTCTTGCCTTCTCTTTTCATTCAACTGTCCACAGTTGTAGATGATATAAATTGCGTACTATGCGATAGCCCAGGGGATCTACTGGACCAGCTCTTTTGCACCAGTTGTGGTCTGCATTACCATGGGATATGCCTGGACATGGCTGTGACCCCTCTAAGGAGGGCAGGTTGGCAGTGCCCTGAGTGCAAAGTCTGCCAGACGTGCAAGTGAGTCACTTCCCCTCTCTTCTAAATAACAGTTTTCCCTACTTTGCACTTTGTTTTTTTGTCCTTTTTGTTTACTTTTTTCCTTTCTTAATTTCTGTAAAGCTACCAGGCTTCATGCTTACTGCTTGTTTGTTTACCTCTGTGGTTTGTGAGGAGCTGACTGGACGTTGTACCCTGAAGCTCAGTCTTATAACCTCTGACCTTATTTAAACAGCACAAGAGCTCTGTTTGCAACCAGGCCTGTTTGCCTGTGGTAACCACTGTCTATTGAGTATTAAATATTGCATGACCATCCTGTAGCTGCATATTTATATTTTTCAAAATATCTTGAGCTTTGCGATGCAGTTTTAGATAGTGTAACTGATTCGTTTGAAGATCTTTGTACTTCAACCAATTCATTGGCATTATGGACAGCGCAGCAACTTCTCACACCATCTTTGCACACCTACATGATTCAGGCTACTGTAAATCAGCTTGACAAATGTTTCAGCATACTAGCATTTCTTTACTAACATTAAGTAATGAAAAAATTACATCATCAGCATATAGCTATAGCTTAAACTCAGCACTGGGTATAACAGTACAACTAGCAAAACTAGTAATCAAATGTCACTTCATTTGCTAGTGTGAGCAAAAGTGATAGAGATGACTTTGTTTTATTTAAAGCTGTTAATAAATTGGGTGTGAAGCGGTCTTTCCTGTTAGCTATTTTTTTCTTTCTATTTTTTTTCTTACCTTCAGCCTCCTGAACAAGGGGCTTGCATGAAGTTTCATAATTATTTGTATAGCAATCTAACATGGAAATCTTCCTTTCATTCACACATCAGTTCTAATTTTGGCTATAATCGGCTAATATTAGCCATTTGCTATTCGTGTCAAAATTTGTAATGGCCCATGAAGAGTTACATTGCCACCTGCTGGATTACGTTAACATTAGCTGTCTAAATACTGACAGTGTTAAGGTTTTTTGTTAGGAAGATATGATTACTTCTTTTCCTTCTTATTTTTCTTGTCATTCTAACTCAGATTTCACAATAACTGAATATTACCATGTACACAATTTAGCACTTGTAATGTTCAGAGATCCACTGATCATTTGGCCAGTGACCGGAAATAATCTGTTTCTGATCAACCATGACTGGTGGCAACGGGATTTTGAATCACTTTCTGTTTTGATCTTATTAGCCTGCTACAGTCTGATGGGTCAGTGTAATTCATATAGCTGTATGAATGGCTTTGTTTTTTTGTTTTTTAAACATAATTTCAACGTCAATGTAATATCCTTACAATTTATGGAAATTTATGGTTTATGGAAATAAATATTTATCTTCACAATTGCCTGTATTTTGCAAGTGTACAGTCTGGAAGTCTTTATTAGCTCTAACTCCCACATAATGTTCCCAGTTCAGTTGGTGGTGTTTAAATGAAGGGAATAGGTTAATCACAGAAATCCCCACACCAAATAGTGATTTGGAGGTATAATTGGAAAGTGACCCGGACTTGAAAAGTTACTGCATTTGATTTATACTTGGATAGGAGCAAAGAACTTGTAAGCTAGTCTGAGAGTTCAACTGCAGATGCAGTAGGACAGCTGAGGTCGGGTCTTGCAGGTCTTAGCAGAAGAAATAGATTAAAGAAGGAAGCATAGAGCTATATCATTACAAATGACATTGTGTCATTGTATTAGACAAAAATAAATAAATAAAGCTCAACCCTAAAACCTTTTTACTGTCTCTTTGTAGGAATCCAGGAGAGGACACTAAAATGCTGGTGTGTGACATGTGTGACAAAGGGTACCATACCTTCTGTCTGCAACCTGTTATAGACTCTCTTCCCACCAACGGATGGAGATGTCAGGTAGGAAACAACTAATGGGTAATGTTGAAATTTTTAAAAAAAATATTAAACCGAAAACAAAGGGAAAAAAACAGGCTTGTAAGTAAAAGTATTTGCACTAGATTAAAGTGTTTCAAATAACTGCATTGATTCATCTGGTGCAATCACAAAATTGAACAATACAATTAAATGGAAAAGAAATTAAGTTAGTTGGACCTTGCATATGTATGGAAGCCCGTTTCCGCCACTAAATAAAAACAAAAAAGCTAGTATCCATAACTCGAAATTTCGAGTTACTTTTCTCGAAATTTCGAGTTAATAACTCGAAATTTCGAGAAATATAACTCAAAATTTCGAGTTAGCTCTGCCAATCCAAAATATACGTGAATGAAGTCGCTTTCTTGTTACCCGGAAGCATATGGCGCAGAGGAACGCGCTCTCAAAAACGGATCCCAACAAATTGGCGCTTTCGCGAGTACGTTTGCTGATAGTAACACCATGTGATTCAGCGAATAACACAGGGATTTCATCATTTGTGAAGCCAGGCTGAAAACACTCAGCAATCTCTGCATTCACGACTGGATGTAATACCGGTAGCTTAGCTGTAGCATTTGTAGCTGAGGGCTTCAGCTTCCGGGTAACAAGGAAATGACGTCATTCACGTAGATTACTGATTGGCAGCGCTAACTCGAAATTTCGAGTTACTTTTCTCAAAATTTTGAGTTAATAAATCGAAATTTCGAGTTAATATGTCGAAATTTCGAGAAAGTAACTCGAAATTTCGAGAAAATAACTCGGAATTTTGAGTTATGTATCCTTTTTTTTTTTTTTAGTGGCGGAAACGGGCTTCCATACATATGACACTCACGAGAATGTAACTTTTTGATGGTTTCAATTTGTGCTTTCTGTGGTTACGAATGACTCAGACCAGCTGATCATTTAAAGACTTCAGTTCAGCCTCAGCGCTGGAAGATAACACTATGTTTGTGTGCAAGCTCATGCACAAATGGTGTGCTTGCCACTCAGCTGGCTGGTTAGCACACCGCCTAATATGTTTTTTTGCAGCACCAGTTTGAGTAGGGCACGTCAGTAGAGACAGCGGGTGATGCAAGGTCTTTGCTCTTGGTTCTCTATTTGACTCAGCACAGGGGCATTTCACCCACACACACACACAGCCTTGGCACTTGCTTCTCCGGAACACTTGCCTACATCCTATGTCCCCACTCATGTGGTAGTTTTGTTCTGAGCATTGTCGTCTCACTCAAGTAGAAATCAATGAAAAATGAGTCATTGTTCCAGTTTCGGTGTTCTGTGAAGTTCCTGTGATGTGGCTTTAAGTATGAACACTAGAATCGTTGACTGCGTACCATAGGAAAAAGGTTTACCCGAGCTCAGAGGCTAGTTAGCCGAGTAAGCCGCTAATTTAAAGTAAGTGCATACAGTCTTGTTAAAGGCAAGTTTTAATGACTATGTCTTGTGGAAAAGAAGTGCTCACAATATAAAATCTCATTTTCAATCTTTTTTTTATTTGTTGTTGTTTCAGAAGATAGACAGAATACAAAAAATTCTACTATACCCCCATCCCACAGCAACTCAAACTACATTAATACCCCAACCTCTTAAACCCAAAGGGACATTTCTGAGGTTCCTGCTCGAAAATGACATCCTCAAAATTAATAGAGTATTTCTCTGCAATTACAAACTCTGTGTTAACAATCTTGCTATCAAAGTAAAGCTAACACACACATATATATATATATTATTAAATTTAACTTTTTTTTTCTTCTTCTTCTTTTTTTTTAAAAAAATTATTCAATAAGCAAATGTAGCCCCAGCAGAGGGGTTATTTCAGAGAGTAAAAATTTGAATGTTAATATGTCAGCAAAAATTCTATGTGCTGGTGTGTTGCATGTCAGTGGATAAAGTCAGTATGATTATCTTGGAATACAATAATAATAATAGTCCTTCTTCATTTCCTGTTTTATATGAACAGTGACACTCAAGTGACGTACTAGGGGAATGGAAACCAAGTGAGCTTTTTTGTAATCCCAACACAACTCTGCTTACTGGTTCATATTGTTGGTGTGGATACTCCCTTAAAAACACTGGCTGCTATTTATTTGCTCAAGTTAAACTGTGTTTCTGTCACTCACAAAGCTGTGCTCAACAAGCCATTCCACTGACTCTTGACGAGGACTGCAGCTTTAATCATAAGTTTCAAGTAATTTCTCCCCCTCATTCAAACTAAGCGCTACAGGGGTTACTCAGCGTGCAAGCTTGGTTGATTGGTGAACAGTAAAGGCAATGATTGTGTTATCCTGTTTAAAGAAATATACACATTTTCCTGTTATTTTGGGCCATATGATAAACAGAAATGTCTATGCTTGAGTAAATTAAACCATTTACCAAAACTGTGTTGCCAAAAATGTCTTCTCTGCAGGAAAGGGTGTGTGTATGTGTGTGCAGGGGAAAAAGAAAGCTGGAAAATATAAAAGGTTGATTACATCTGATAATTGTCTGTTTAAAAAGAATCAGCCAGAAACGCTGCTCAGATGTCCTCCATGTTTTGATTATTGTAATCCGACTTGGATTCCAGCTCTTGGCCATTTGTAGCACTACTTGGCAGTATCCTGCAGTTTTGCGGCTGTAACCTGAATATTTTGGTGCCAGGATTTTAAAGTTTTGTGCTCTTAATCAAAAATAATAAAAAAAATATATAAATTCTTACTGATGAAATAATTCAAATGTGGATTATTAATAAAAGCGCCTTTTGAAAAGTTGTCCAAAGTATTTTCCTCGTCAGAAAATTGCCCAGTTTATCATTTTTATTTATGTTTTTTCACAGTCTCCTGGTCTATCTTTAGATTTTACATTGTACAGATCTTTATATACTCACACTGAGATTTTTATATGTTTACACTGAACTCTGGGTATGTACAGATTTCATGCTTGGTTCCCACTCCATGGTTGAAATGTCTAATCAGTGTAGCAGAAGCACTGAATTCATACGACACTTATTTATTCATGTTCATTTTCTCCTCAGAACTGCAGAGTTTGCCTCCAATGTGGAACGCGAACCAGCGGGCAATGGCACCACACCAGCCTGCTGTGTGAGAACTGTGTCCAAAATCAGGACCCTGCTCTGTGCTGTCCTATGTGTGCCTGCATTTTGGACCCTGAGCACCATAAAGACGTAGTATTCTGCCACACTTGTAAAAGGTAAGGGACTTGTGTTTAACTGTAATACCACACATGCAGTGCTCCTTTTTAATCCTTATTTACTATGGTGTACACTGCTGTTTCATGGTAACATGGTGAAACACTTGGATAGCATACTGATAGTTCAAATTTTAGGATTGCCCCATTAGACACTCTCTTAAATTCCTTTGCACTCCTTTCAGATGGCTACACCTGGAGTGTGAGCGTCAGAACTCAGGCCAAGCAGAAATCCACCCCAGAGAGGACTATGTTTGTTCCAACTGCAGGTCTCCTGCTGCAGAGCAGGCGCTACATCCAGAGGATATGGACACCGGCCCAGAGCTCAGCCCTCAGCCAGCCTCCATGCACACAAACTCTGAGACTGGCGTACAGCTGGCTCAAAAGCACACAGACCTAGAACTTGGCAATCAGCCGCCTCCTGAAATGCACAAAGACCCAAAACCGGAATTACTTGCTGTTCCATTGCACTCGGATCCAGAGCATCTACAGGCTACTGTCCAGGAGGAGAAGCTGGCCACATCAGACACGAAGCCTGGTAGGTCTTTGTTCCAGATTATATTATACACAGATTACACTAAGATCCTTTCACCTTGTCTTTTGATATCTTGAAATCTTTTATTTTCATCTGTGCTCAAATGTATCCCTCATAAGAATCTAATCTGTTTATCACCTTGTTAATCATATCTTGTTATTGCAAGGACAAGGAAAGTTATTCTTTTGATTATATGAAATAGCAAACACCGAGGTTATATGATTAAGTATGAAAGACCATCTTTGTAGTTGAGGATTCATTGACTCAGCCTCTGTCCACACAGAAGCAGTTGAAAAATCTCGGCTATGAAACATCAATTTGTGCTGTAACATCAGTACTGATGAAGTTTTGAAAGTCGCAGTTGTTGCAGATGAAAGTACTGAAGAGTTGTTTGGGCAAACACTAAAGAGAAGCACTCCCTCTTTTATTTGGAGGCCTTTATGAGGACTCCCAAATAAACAGATGGTGTCCTACCAGCAACAGATTAAAGCAACTCTATAGCCTTTGTAATTCTGTGTTTTGAAAATGTAAAGTACTTTGTTTCCCCATACTGTCTCTGGGGAAGATTATATGTAAGGCCTGTCACTATTAATGAAGAACTGATCATCTGCTTTACTTCAAGAAGCACCTATTTTTTTTCCAAATATTGCTAGCATGTATCAAATTTTAACACAAAACATTTCTACTTGAGACGGGCACCAAGTTGACAGATTTTGCTTGAGCTTTAAATAAACTTTGCAGGTAACAGCCTAACTTATCAACTTGGCAAAATTTGCTAGTGATTCTTCACTGGGGGGAAAAAACGTAGCCCATTTACCTTGTGGTTTTTAGAAGCAGGTTATGATGTAATGATGCACAGCAAGCTGTCTCAGCCATGCTGGATTCCAAATATGGCCTTTGATTTAAGTTCCAAATATGAATGTTACATAGAAACCACTTAGAACATAGAAAGAAGTGCTTGTGTGTATGGGTGTGAATGGGTGAATGAGGCAAGTTGTGCGAAGCACTTTGAGTGCTCAGAGTAGAAAAGCATTATTTATGAACCATTCCATTTACCATTTGTGTTGTAGCTGTACCTCCGTAAGAACTTTCTGTGTTGTAACTGTAACTCTGTAAGAAATTTTTCAACTGGTTACATATTGTTTTCAAGTCAACACATTGGCGCCATGGTTAGCACTGTTACCTCACAACAAGCAGGTCCTGGTTTCAAGTCCACCGTCTTTCGAGTCTGGATTTTCTCTCCGTGTCTGCGTGGGTTCTCTACGGGTACTCTGGCTTCCTCCCACAGACCAGAAGATGCAGTTATTGGGGTTAGGTTAATTGGTGATCCTAAATTCCCCATATGTGTGAATGTGTGTGCGAATGGTTGTCTCCCTGTGACTGGTGATGTGTCCAGGGTGTACTCTGTCTCTTGTCCTGTGGCAACTGGGACTGGTTCCAGCCCCTACACGACCAAGGATTAGATAAGTGGAATGGATGTTTTCAAGGCATAACCATCAAAGAGTTTTAGTACTGAACTTGAATTCAAACTTCTACTCAAGACTTGATGTGCACACCAGTTTTCTACGGACATCCCGAAGCTGAAGCATCATTCATGTAATAATAAAATTGAACTGCATCTGACTGTTCTTCCTGGTAGTTCCATTGTTTGTATTGCATTATGGTGCAAGCTTTATTGCCACTTTAAGTTGCACAGTGTTGGAATGCTTGCATGAAGCTCAGAGCTGCATCTCAATTCTGGTGCCTGTGAGATTTGCCAGCACTGGAGTGCAATATCAGTAAAATATATGGTTAGCTGGGGTTGCCAGTGGCAGCTCTGCTGCCCACTCTTGTCTAAGCAGCAGACTCCACTGATGAGAGAATGGATTGCAGTAGCATGATGGTGATATCGCTGATCCCCTGACTGCTAACCTGCCTTTGAGCTATATTGGCTCATTCATTCATTATTACTCACACAGCTTGGCCGCACTGCTCACCATATAAATGTTCTCTCATTTTACGTTTCCTGTAGCTATTCACTGTTTCATTACTGGATTTACCTGGTGAGGCAGTGAGTTACTCGTTGTGGTTTTTAAAGACATGTGGAGTGAACTTGTTATATTGTGCATACATTTTTAATTGTTAACTTTTTAAAGTTAACAGTAAACACAAAACAGTATTATTCCTACCCTTCTCTTAACATGTCATACCCCTTTTACTTAAAAGATAGTGTTTGGGGTTAAAGGCTCTTAAATCAGGTGAACTGAACAGTTATAATTTTTCACTAGGTATTAATAGGACACTTCAAAAAAAGAACTAAACTGTACTTAATTTATGCTCTTTTTTTTCTACTTTTTCCTTTTTAAAAAAAATATGTGATGATGACTATGCTGCCAGCTGCCCACTCGTGTAATGCAATTAAAGTCATTAACTGGAGCTGTTCATCACCTGCCAGGATTCACCACCCCTCAGGGTTTAACAACAGGCTTACAGTGACTTAACTGACAGATGCTGTTAGATCCATTCTGTGAATGCAGGCGAGGCCTGACTTTAGGCCTTTACTGCATTAATCCGAGCTGCATGTTTATCTAAACCGTCACCTTATTCACTGTAGGAGATATAGGAAGTAGGGTGTTAATATGAATGTGAATGCGTGTTCAGCTTGGTCAATAGCTGATGGCTGGAGATGGTTGGAGGCCCATCTCTCTAATTGACTCTCTGGCATCAGCACCGGATGAGCACCTGCAAGCTGCACAGTCATGAGCCCAGAGCACACAGACCCTGGGATGTTGGTTGTCATGGTTACTCCCTTCCCTGGCAGAGATGCGTAGCAGGTGCATGTGTGTGTCAGGATCAGTATGACATGGGAACTTGTGGATTGAAATGGTGGGCGCCTCCTTAAGACTAGGCTATCTGTACTGTCAGAGGGTGTCTGGCAGAATACTGGCTCGATGTTTGGATTCCTGATAGTCAGCAATGACTAGTTCTATTCATACCAGACTAGTCAAACGCATTGCTGTCTCTGCTATAAAACCAAATAGAAAGGGGGGTACACATTACAAAACCAAAGTGATGAGAGAAAACAGGAGAGACTATATTAATACCAAAATGAAGTCTGTGATACAAGCTTACCTCATGTGGTTTTTTGCACTGCGACCACTTGTTACCCAAAATCAACTCTTCTCACACACTTCTCACGGTGCTTTCACGAGTGAAAGAAAGTGATATTTGTGTCATTGTCTCAGGAAACTACATCATTGTTTAGTTCTGCTTGTTTTTACCAGCTGATTTGAGATGAGTGTTTTTAGAATTAATGGAAACATAATTTTTAGAGAACTGTCTTCTTGCTGGGTTTCCAAATCCATCTGTGCATATGGGCTGCTTTCTTTATTCTTTAGCCACTTTAACTTTGTTCACAATATCTTCAGAGTCTTATTCTTGCTTTTAATGAAGTGATGTATATTTTATACCTAATCTTGTTAATATTGAATCTGTCTTTTAGACATCTCTGTGGGAGCAGACATAGTAGAGAGGCAGGTTACTGAACCTTCTGTCAAAATTCCAGCAGAAATTAAATCAGGTTTGTACAGGCCACTTATTTATTTACCACTTTACTCATATTGATTTGTATCTAATAGTTTTTATAAAGTTTTGGTTAACTACAATGCTTATGGTTTATTATCAAAGATAAAATAATGTGTCCATTTAAAAAAAAAAAAAAAATTAAGATGTAAATTTTCTACCAAATCTAAATCTTTGTCATTAATAACCTAATTCCTTCTTCAGAAACAAAACCAGCAGTAAGAGCCCAGCTTGCATCTACAGAGAGTCCTGCGTCTTCAGTGACTCTGAGCCAGGAGTCTATTCCAGCCCAACACTCTACGGAGGGACTACAGACACAGGACACCACAATACAAATCAAACCAGCAAATACTGAGGCCTGCCCTGAAAAGGGCATGGTCAACCCCAGCACAAAGGATTTTAAGGCCATCATCTCAACCACCAAAGAACCAGGTACTGCATCAGTACCCTTCACGGACCAACCGATGGTAGTCGCACTACCCCAGCCTTCAAATATGGATGTAGTCAGGGGTTCTTTCCTGGAAACTAATCCAAAAGAACTCAACAGTGATAGGAGAGAGGGTATTTTTCACAGAAACCTGGCAGAGACTGTTAAGCCCTCCACTTCTACATCAGAAGAGATGGACACTACACCGGAGAAGCCAAGTATGCCATTTCCCAGTTTGTCTTTAGAGGAGAAACCCCTTAAAACAACTGTGGAAAGGCTAGCTGAAATGGTTACTTCACCTTCCCACTCCTCCCCTCTGGCTCGAGGGACATCTCCCAGAGAACTAACTCAGACCCAGATTCTAACGTCAATGAGTGACCACAGCAGTGTAATGCCCACCACCACTCTCATAGCATTCACCCCCAAAATTGGGATGGGAAAGCCAGCCATCACCAAGAGGAAGTTTTCTCCTGGGAGACCACGAGTGAAACAGGTAGGAACCTGAACATCATGTCACAGCGACTGTTGATTTTTCTGTCCCCGTCTGTCTGATTCTGTGATGTTCCCTGTCCCACTAATAAACCAGATCAGTGTAGGTGAACAACTGGTGCTTGTATCTTGTGCACTCCTAAATCTATGTGGGTTGGTGTCCTGTGGGTTTATGAAATTAGATTATGTTGGGTTGAAAGAGTTGAAGAAACTTGTGGGGTTGAGTATATGTTTTTCAATGAAATTTTAGGACAACACAGTGAATGGTGCTCTATCCGCTCCTTGCACTCTCTTTACATGAATGTGCACAACAGGATTAGTCACAGTGTTTATGTAAATCTGAGTTGAGTGTGTTTTATTTTCTATAGGAGATGCAATTTTAGAGCTAAATCACATTTTCCTGATGGCCCTCGCTATCTTCCACCTATAGCATAGCAATCAGTCTCCCTGTTCATCCAATGTCCATGTTGCAAACATCAGTCGCTGTCCTGTTGAGGATGAGCATTCATCAAATCACATATTGCAGTGACCATTGCCATTATCACATCCTGTTTATCTCATTATTACACCATCAGTGACAGTGAGTGACTTGTGGCTATATTTTAAAAAAAAAACATTTAATCTTATAATATTAGTGTTTAGAGTTTATAATGTAAACTGAAAGCTGACTGTCAGCAAAATAAATTACACTCATGACTGTAATACACTGTGAATGATGCCAGTGAGGGCAGACTAACTCAGTTGGCACCGTTTCTTTCTACATATATCCCATTTCTAAAATCAACATATGAATCCAACTAATTTGTACACAAGGCCAGGAGAAATCTCTTCCCAAAAAATTTTAATGCTGCTTTTCTATTTAGCATGTTTTTATCTGATACACTCGTCTACTGAGGTACTGACGCAGTGCCCCTGTTTTGTCAACATGCCAAACATACTCGGTTGTCATGGCAAGAGGTAACAGGGCCTCCTTTCCTGCTTTATGGTGCCTTGATACCCCTGGCAAATTCTGCTGCTTGAAAAGCAACTAACACAGTGATGCTCTCCAAAGATACTTCTTAAGTTCATGTGCATGAAAGGGTTCGCTTTAACAGAGAATGCAACCTAATAACTCATCCTCTTTCTAGTCTGGCATATCAGATGCTCTCTTGTACCTCTGCACAGTTTGGGTGTGTATTGAGTGATTCCCAAATGGCTACAGTAGGAGCTCACTACATTTCTCTAACATCTTTCTTTGTATGTTTTGTTTCTTTGCTGGCTTGGTTTTTAAGTTGCTGCATTTTTTTTTCTTTTATTTTTGTCGCCCTCCTCCCTCCCTCTCTCCCTCCCTCTCTCACTTTCTCACCCACCCCTCCTTACCTTAGGGTGCATGGAGTCCCCATAGCAGTGTGAGCTCACCCTTGTCCTGGTCACCAGACCAGCCAGAGGGTTGGGACGTCCTAAAGACCAGGCAGTCCTCTGGCAGTCCCGGCTGGAGCATCAGAGTGGTAAATACCATGGCTCACCAGAGACGGCAGGGCAGCAGCTGCCCTCTGTTAGCCCTCTGTTTGCCAAAGTGACGCGCACTCCCTGAGTGTTCCTGAATGTCACTAATGTGTACTGAAGCCAACAACAACAATTACTGTAATCTTAAAGTGAGAGGGGTAGTCGCATACCAATGACTAAGCTAATGACGTTTTTAGGGTGAAAGTGAAATATTACTCTGTACAAACAAGATAATTTTGTGCTTTTACAGATTGGAATTGCGTAATCAAGGGTATGGTATAGTGCTAAAAAGGATTTTATTTTTATTTATTTATGTAATTATTTTTTAACATGCCGCTATTCTGGTGCCAAGCTGAAATTCATGATGTGCAGTTCAAAAATCTCGAGCAGCCTCTTCATTTCTTTATATTTTGCCAGACTTTATTGTTTTTTTTAAGTGATCATGAACAATTTTTCATCAGCCTTTGTGATCTTCTTTTAAAGTTTTCTTTGGACATTGGCTGTTTTTTCACTTATTTTCAGTCTAGTGCTTGTACCTGACCATTTCCATATGTTTTTGTTTATTAAGCCACTTAACACTGACCTGATCATTCAGGTTTTTAAAAAAGGGACTGGTTCACGGGATGAACCAGTGTTGTTTGTCCACAGCAGGTAATTTAGCTAAGAATACATTTAAATTGTATCTTGTGTCCTAAATTGTATTTGTCAAAGATGACAGTTTTTTAGGCATATTTATGCACCAACAAAATGATTCACAAAGAGCTTTTAGCTAAAATCCTGGCATATCTTGCATTGTATGCAGTGTGCCCTTAAAAACACATTTGAGGAAACTGGTTTGTGGCGAACAAAAGAAAAGTGACAAGGCTAAGGAAGTTTCTACAGTACATGAACAGTATGTGAAAGCCATGTCCTTAAGACATGGGGGGGAATCAGCAAAGACCTGGCACAGTACCTGAAGAGATGCATCTCGCCCTTCAGTTGATCGATATATTGTTCACTCAAGTCTCATCAGAAATGATCTCAGTCGAAGGATGGTTGTCAAACCATTCATAAGGAAGGGAAACTGGGAGAAGAGGTGGAGATAGTCCATGTTACATAAGAACTGAACTGAAAGTCCTGTAACAGTCTGTAAGTGTAGTCTGTAAAGCTGCAATAGGTCTGATGGGGTGATTAAAACCGAATTTTTAAATTTTTGGTTCAGATCATTGTCAGTATGATTGGAGGAGGTCACGAGAGTCATTTTTTAGATGGCTATGGACGCTCACTGTTTTACCAGTAAGTGTCCATAGCCATCTAAAAAACATGCAGACTCTGTCATGGCCATTTTCCTTGTTAAATGTAAAGAAACGGGGGTGGCTGAAGACTTTTGCACAGTACTGTAGCTCTCAGCACTGTATCCCCAATGATGTTTTTTGATACTGCGAGAAGCGCTGTAAAACTTAAAATGTAACACAAATAACTCAACATTTTCTAAATGCTGGGTACTGTTAGCAGACTATAATGCTGTTTTGCTGGTTAATTTTGGAAGGGCTCAATTGCTGCAGTGAATTTAAGAACAGAAAATAAATTTTACGATGAGAATACAGAAAAGGCCAACTAGAGGTGCACCGCAAGAATTTAAGGTCACAAAAGGAGCTGTGTCTACTGGTTTGTTTTCTCTGGTTACATTGCTTCTGTATTTCTTCTATAGTTTGCTTTCTGTGTTCTGAACCTTGTTCAGGTAGATACTCGCAACCAGTGTTGGGTAAGTTACTTTAAATTAGTAACTTAGTTACATTACTAGTTACTTCCATCAAAAGTAACTCAGTTACTTCAAGTTACTCGTTACTTTCAAAGTAACTAGTTACTAGGGAAAGTAACTTTGGTTTTACTCAGACTTCTCTTGTTAATGTGTTGCTAACTGGATACCCAGCAAGAGTGCCAGTCTTCTAGCTTGCTTACTTGCCACAAGTGCACTGTGCCACCTACCAAAGGAAAAAATAATGTGCATATTTCCACGAGAGAAATCCCACGCCTGGACCGTCGTTGACCGCCGCCATGATTCTAGCCCACGTCACAGCGTCATGTGCGCTTTTTACATCCAACACAAAAACTGCAGTCGTGGTGCTTTTGATTGTACTCAGAACTCAGAAATTCTGCCTTCCGAATAGGAAGATGTAGGTAACACCAGACTGCAGATGAGCTGCATACAGGGCTGGACTGGGACAAAAAATCAGCCCGGGCATTTTGACTAGAGACCGGCCCGCCATTATAGAAAAAATCATAAAGCCTTTGAATGAAAACAAACACTGTTGTGACAGTGATGTACACTGTCTTGATGGTATATAAGTATCAATCTATCAATCGTTTGTTGTAAGACTCAGATAATTATTTATTAAAAGCTAGACATTTGAAATGAGGATAAGAAAGTATTTCTTTGTGCCCCCCTCTCCCTGTTAATGCCCTACCTGGCCCCCTAGCAACACTTTGCTAGATCCGCCCCTGCACAGTTACCAGCTGTCAGCTACATAGAAAAGGATCCTGGTGTTATTTATCTCTCAGAAACAGTTCATAACTTCCCTTCAACTCATTCATGTCACCTAAAAGGTAAACCTGTTTCTCCATCACCTGTTCAGCTCTGATGATTCAGTAAGGACATCTCCTGGTTTCATCTGGTTTCCCACTCACCAGATATACAAACCGATATCATGACCAGCAGCTTTACAGCTGTGGCTCCAGCAAACATCAGCTGATACTAGAAATTAACATTAAATAAATTCTAACAACAGCTGATCAAACGTGCTGCTGTTGTTTAACGTGACATCCGGTGGTTTCCTCTTTCTGGCGCAAAGTGGACGATAAATAAGCAAGAGGGAAAAGCCGATCAGCTGATCATTGATCAGTTTCATGATTAAAGTAGCAACAGGAGAGGGAGGGGAGAGAATGAGAGAAGAAGAGGCAGCTGTGCAGCAAAGACACAGAATAACTCCAGCTTTGTGTCTTTTTCAGTGTAGCTGAAGTCCGGGACAAACTGTTCCTTTTCACCTAAATACGAAACGCGTAATAATTTCTCTGAATACGAGACGATTCCGTTTTTTAGGGAACGGTTGGCAACTCTAATAATTAACCGTATGAACAAAATAAAGTTCAACATCATTAACATCATAGCAGCTGTATAGAAACCCCGTCATGCTAGCTAGCACGCAGTACACAAGTCAGCACAACGAAAATAAACTCCAACTAAACTTGGTTTATATCTGACCCAGATAGACTGCAGGTCATAACGTCTTACCTGAAGTTCAGTTCACCTGACACTCGGACGGGCGGCCGCTTCGGGTCTCTCCTCCTCCTGCGTCCCCTTTCTCTCATCCACCCGCTGGCCTCCACCACTTGCTAATGTTACTGAATCTGTGGAAGCTCCGCGATAACCACCACACGAAGTAACAAATAACGAGCCTATCTAAATCCCAGTAACGAGTAACGCGTTCCTGATTTTGGCATAATAACTAGTTACCGTGCTCGTTACCACAATAATAACGTAGTTACTGTAACGCGTTACTTAATAACGCGTTAGTCCCAACACTGCTCGCAACACAGCAAAAAGCCGTTAAGCAGGTGAAAGTGAAGGTAATGCATTACTCGAGGCTTGTTGTTTGCCAGCAGCGGCATAATCCTGAGTGAAGGAGGAAAAAACAAAAAAACAAATGCAGATGGATTCAAAGCTGAAGACAAACAACATTTGAAATGGACATGCATTTGCAGAATAAAGACAGTGGCTAAAACAGTTTAGAGTAATAACAACAATGCATAACTGTTAAATCCTCTTATTTATGCTATTGTAATACAAATAGGTTGTATTTTTTGTTATTTTCAATGTATTGTACCACTAAAGCTATTAATGACACATGTTTGATGTAACTGGAAAACTGGACATTCTTGTTGTAATTAATAGATCATGGGAGTACAGTCTTTGTAGCAATATGCGGTATTTAACAGGGCTCCACTTATGCCCCAGAGATAATTATAGTTTGATGGTTAGGGTTAGACATAAATGTCAGAATCAGAAATGCAGTAGGAGTGGACCTTTGCAGAATACAGGTGTGGAAAGTGTGTGTGTGTGTGAGAGAGAGGGGGAAACCTCAAAACAGTTTAAAAAAAAATGTTATAGGGCATTGGGCCCTATAACATAGCAAGGTTTGACACATTTAGCATGTTCTTTTTGTTTTAGTTTTTTTAATTATGTGACTGGAGTTATTATTTTACCGTTTTTGGAAAATCTACCTACATTTGGTTCTTGGTGTTAATTTCAGACCTTACACAGAGCAATCTAGCAAGTGTTTGTTTTTGTTTTTTTCCTCTAAAAAATACTTGATGAACCCATCTGTTTATCAACATCAATCCAAAAGCTAACTTCAAACCATCAGGGCAACATACTGTAGGGCACAGTGCTTGGCGAAGAGGAAAAACCAGCTGCAGTGAGGAGTTTCAATAGCTCCCACGTAGAGATTTTACCCAGTTGGGTCAGTAAAGTATTTTACATTTATTCGCCAGTTCATTTAGGTGTTTTTTTCCATCCTCCAGAGCCATCGGCTGTCTTACTTTCTTGTAAACAAACCTCTCGCTCTCATGTTGATGTTTAGTTTCTGTTAACCAATTTCCACTGGCTCAATGACCAAGCTACTATTGTGGAGGACCTTGTATTGTAGCTCCTTCCCAAGGAAGCTGCTACAGCTAATAGTGAAGGTCCTGTCTTGGCAATCCGGTGTAAGCTAAAGGGTGCTGCTATGCTGAGCTCACCAATGCTAGAGAGCAGAATAAGAGCTACCAATTGCACTGAGGGTACATGTGCATTTATTGGCTAGGTGGTTAGACTTTCATTAGACAATTGCTGCCATCTTTGTAAAGAATACCAAAGAAAACCTCGCAGGCTATCAATAAAAACAAGTCTCTTATGTTATGCCTAATGGCACTTTTATGCTCACCGCTTGCTCCCTTGACGTCACATCCGCTGGCGCTTGCGGCCATTTTGGTGTCACTTTGGCTGGTTGTGCACCTCTCGATTTTTGTAACCTAAAGCATTCTGTTGCTGCCACCATGGCTGGGTTACAGGCACAAGTGTACAATTGTGTCAGTTTTTATCGCCATTTTAATTATATCAGTACGGAGGTTCACAGATTATACAAAGAGAGAAAGGGCAACAGTTTGAACGGTAAAGACTTGGTGGAAAAAAACTTCAGCTACAGTCACAAAGCTAAAAGCTAGTCAAGATGGATTTATTTGTGATTGTGATCATGGTCTCATGAGAATCCAGGTGCATTGCACCTGCCTTGTTGCACAGTAGCTGTAAGTGTTACATTTAACCAAACGGGGAGCTGTGGGCAGGGCATTGAGACCACAAAGCGGTCACTACAGATACATCAAAGTTACATGAGCGCCAAAGTAACACATTTTTAGATCAAGATAATAAAATAAAATGGTAAAAAAAAAAAAAAAAAAAACTATATAGACAATCTGGGAGAGAGGAGGAACGAAAAGCTGAACATTAGCTCAGATAATTGGCTGATCCTTGCATTGAGTGTTCCATTTCCTCTTTGTCCGCAATGCACTAATGTGTTCTCTGTGTTGTACTTAAACCCATTCAAGTAGCTGTATTTATTAAAGTACATTTTTCCTCTCAGATTTTGACTCTGTGAGAAGTCTAAGCTAGTTTGTTGCCATGGTGACATCCATTACTCTTAGCAATACTGGGTAAGGGTTAATTTGTACTCTTTGGTAGGGGGTGTAACTCAGGTTAAATACCATCATACAGTGCGCCTATTAGGAGGAATATTGAATAGGCAGGACCTGAGTTCGGGATCAGGGCCAACTGTGGGATTTTAAGGGCAGGGACTGAGAAGTTCAGTTAAACATAAGTCAGTCATTCGTGATTAGCTAGAGACCTGCTGTCAGAAAGGTGCAAAAGGCAGAGTGGAACTCTGTATTGCTGTAACAGCAGTTCAGAGGCCTCTTTCACTTTCTCCCATGCTGGTTGTCTGGAAGTGTACCTCTGAAATAACAGTCATTTCCATGAATTATCAGAATGTCAAGAACCAGGTTGATTTTTTTTCCATCATATCAAACACTTACGTGATGATCAAATGTTACATATTTTTGAAATGTAGTTTTGACCCTTAAAACAAGCTGACAGTTCTTTTAAAAAACACATTAAAGCCAAGTATTACTAACAGACTGCAATAGGTAAATTACTCATCGTGCGGGCTGTACTTTCAGTAGCAGCTTGCATCCATATAAACAAAGAAAATCATTACCTCTCTGGGCAGTAAAAAAAAAGAAGATTCAAATAATATATCCGAGGGTAAAAGAAACCTTTAAATCTCTGGCTACTGATCAATTGCGTATGCAAGCATAAAACCAACTTTGGCGCTTTTGTCTGCCTGCTTTAGTTTGTAAAATGTGATGTAGTCATTATCAGAGCTTATATTTTTGGTCTCTTTATCTACAGGGGCGAGGCTCAGGCTTTCCCGGGAGGAGGCGGCCAAGAGGGGCTGGTCTGTCAGGTAGAGCAGGACGTGGCAGGGCCAGAGGGAAAAATGGAGTGAGTCCCAGCATCAACCCTGGGGTATGTGCTGTTTCCGTTTGAGATATTGCACTACATTAAAATTGGTGTTAGTTTTCCCTTCAGCTAATGAAATATTCCAAGCAGCGTTATCTTTGTTTGTCACACTTTGTTTATTTTGTGGGTTTTTTCTCCTTATATGCAGGTCACCACAATAGAAAACCCATACCCAATCAAGGAGGAAGAGGAGAATGCAATGCATAACACAGTGGTCATATTTTCCAGCAATGATAGTTTTACGCTAAAACAGGTGTGTTTTTTCTTTATGTTTACACATAAGTGTTCAGACATGGTTCATTTTGAATTTCAGACCTTCAACATGCAAAAATCCATGGGTTGCAATTCAGTCTGTGCTTAAAAAGATTTCTCCCACTGGAGATCATTAATTCCTGCGGAGATACTGCCTGCAGGAAACACAGTCAATTATATAACACAGGATCACACTGAAATTTGATTATTTCTTACTTTCTCTACCCCAAATCATATCTGTGTGCTGATGTTTTTCTCTGTAAAATATGAGTGATTGCTGACAGTCTCTGCAAAATATTAATCAAGACTTTAAAGTAAGCAGAAACTAGGGTTTGTATTATAGTACATTAATTTTTAGAGAATTTTAAGAAGACCGCTGCTTATCAGCGCAGCTATTTACGCTTAATGCAATCAGTACTGTCATTCGTGCTTGCAGTCCTCTGACAAAAGAGAGAGGTGTGGAAAAAAAATGGAAAAATAAATATGATAAAGTGTGAAGGACAAGCTTAGAAAATGGTAAATGGCCTGGTATTTATATAGCGCTTTTCTACTTTACACTCAAAGCACTTTATACAACATTTCTCATTCACCCATTCACACAAGCACTTTTTTTCTAGATTTAAGTGCATTCTAGCTAACATTCACACTCATTCATAGCCCAGTGAACACATCGCAGAGCAACTTGGGGTCCAGTATCTTGCCCAAGGATATTTGACATGCAGACTGGAGCAGCCAGGGATCAACCCGCCCACCTTCCAATTAGCAGATGACTTTTTCTACCTTCTGAACCACCCCACCCCAAAATGGCTGCAGTAGGCAGTTTTCTTTCTTTTTTTAAATTGAGTTTCATTTCACTTTAGAAAAGTATGTTATTGTATGTGTATATTGTCACATCTTTGTTCTGCACTGCAGTAGCTAAGCTAAAGGAATGACAACTGCACAAACAATAACAAGAACAGCCCAAATTATGGGTTGTTCCACATATTTTGACGGTGCCCCCTGGTGACAGTAGACAGCTACAACATGTAGCTCTGCTAAGGACCAGCACATCAACATGCCAGTCTCTTACAAAAGCGTTTTTTTTTTTTGTTTGTTTGTTTTTTAAATATAAATACCTTTGTATGTGACAAGCAAACTTGACAAAAAGTTTGACAATAGGCAGGAATTCCTATTCTGCAAAAAATGAAATTAAGCAGCTGCGGATTTTATTTGATTTCATTTGTTTTGTTTTAAGTGGTAGTGTGTTAGGGGTTTTTCTAACCCTTGCTTTGGGAAGTTGGGAAACTCAGTGTCTTTCTTCCTTTTCAGGACATGTGCGTGGTGTGTGGGAGTTTTGGTCTTGGTGCAGAGGGCCGTCTTCTGGCCTGTGCTCAGTGTGGCCAGTGCTACCATCCATTCTGTGTCGGCATTAAGGTATAGTATGTCGCTATTGAGTTTGTACATTAGAAATGGCATTTGGAAAACTGAACTACATGAAACTGTCCCCTTGTCATTTCCCTGTAGATCACCAAGGTGGTGCTAAGCAAAGGCTGGCGCTGTCTGGAGTGTACCGTATGTGAGGCCTGTGGTCAGGCCACAGATCCTGGCCGCTTGCTGCTATGTGACGACTGTGACATTAGCTACCACACATACTGCCTGGACCCTCCACTGCAAAATGTTCCCAAGGACAGCTGGAAGTGCAAGTGGTGAGTAGCTTTATGATCATTACAGCAAAATTTTCTTCAGACAGGCAGTAATTTAAATTAAAACTAAACTTTAATGTGGTAATTACTGAAAATGACTGAACATGTTTATTGTTACAAGCAGCGCAGGCAGTTTACCATGTTTTACCCTTTCCTTTTTGCCTTGTAATGCTTACTTGCTTATGTCTGTTTAAAAATGGTGTACGTTATCAGATACACAAAGAAACAACAAGTGTTTATGGACTGGGATGGAAACAAAGAAAATATTTTCACATTAGCATCATGAAGACAATGTAGGGAGGAGAAGGGATTTTGCAGCACAGATAAAACTGTGTTATCCTTTTTCAAGTAACCTGGGTTAAATGACCTCCGTCCTTCCTGTCTCCTGCAGGTGTGTGTCCTGTACGCAGTGCGGTGCCACCACCCCAGGCCTAAGGTGTGAGTGGCAGAATAATTATACCCTGTGTGCTCCCTGTGCCAGCCTTTCAACATGCCCAATTTGCTTGGTGGACTACAGCGAAGGCACAATCATCGTGCAGTGCCGCCAGTGTGACAGGTGTGTAGTTTTTCTACGAACCTATCAGCTCTAGAGGATCATTCTCAACCAATTTTCCAAAAATAACTGGTTCTTATCAAGACGTTTTTTTTGTGTACGCAGATGGTTTCATGCGTCATGTCAAAGTCTCCACTCAGAGGAAGACATAGAAAAAGCTGCAGACAGCAGCTTTGACTGTACAATGTGCCGAACTTTCAAGACCACTAAAGGTGGGAGCACCATAACTTTGCTAAACATATTTTGTTGTTTCAACAAAAAGAGAAAATCAACACACCCTAATTGTGACATTTGTTTGTTTTAATGGCGGCTATGTTGTGTTCCTACAGTTGTGACCAAGATCAGAGACACCACTGAGCCACTACCAGTAACACAGATTGTCACAAAGGCTAAAGAAATTGGTAAGGTCACAAAAGAACAACAGAAAACAAACGATCAACTTGTTTTTTTTGTTTGTTTGTTTGTTTCCTTGCACAACCTCAGTTTATTGACTACTCACAAACATTTTTTGGTCGTTTCAGATCTGTCAAGGACCTACACCCAGGATGGTGTTTGTTTGACAGAGTCAGGACTTTGCCAACTCCAGAGCTTATCTGCTACAGCGTCACGGCGTAGGAAGCCCAAACCAAAACTTAAGTTGAAGATCATTAACCAGAACAGCGTGGCAGTGCTTCAGGCTCCAGTCGACCCCCTCTCAGAGCTCTCTCGTGATGAAGACATGGAGGACAACAGAGGTACATGTCTTCACAGGAGCGTCTTTATTTTCAGATGATTATCCAAGGTTTTAACCCTCTTATCACATTTTCTGCATTTATCTACTTACATATGTACTTACATATGTAAATATGTAGCAGCCGGCTGGTGTTTTGTATATTTTTGGTTGTGTAGGATAAAAGAAAAAATATATTAGC
Source organism: Perissodus microlepis (assembly GCF_051167445.1). Taxonomy (NCBI): domain Eukaryota; kingdom Metazoa; phylum Chordata; class Actinopteri; order Cichliformes; family Cichlidae; genus Perissodus; species Perissodus microlepis. Next base: position 17,169,457 of record NC_140478.1, read on the forward strand.
AGTAATGCCTAGAAAAGCCAAAGATATCATTTTAACCCCAGTGTAAAATTGCAATCGCTGCATGCCATGTTGCCTAGCAACATCACATATTGTATTTTGATGTGAAGGCTGCTATAACATGAGCCGAGAACTAGCTAGATGTGATTAATGACTAAAGGTATAGGGAACTATAGATGGATAAAAGATGAATAATTGCAGATGGGATATTCAAAGCAGGGTGTGACTGGACACCAAACTAAAATTTAGCCAAAAAGCATAGCTTTCCCCTGAGTTAATAGTAAAAGAATTTGCGTGATATTTACTTACATGTATTGAAATTCTCCCTCTTACTCAGAGTTAATAAAATGTTTTAGGAATGAGATTACAAAAAGAGATGGTGGGGCCTCACTGGAAATTGCCATCCTGATTAATGGGACTGGTGAACTTAATTTCAATCTGGCTAATATTCTGCCACTAAGTAGAGTTCACAAAGAATTGACCCTGGCATTGTTCTGAGGGGCCTGGCTGGGATGTTTTCTGCTGCAAGGCTGTCACTCACCATCACTGGGTGCTCTGTCTCTCTCTCACAGAGGCGGAGCTCCTAGATTGTGAGGCAAAGTCTGACTCAAGCCTGGAGCGAGAGCCAGCAGAAGATGACTCCAAGGGGGCTGACGGCGGCAAGAAGAGGAAGAGGAAACCGTACCGGCCGGGTAGGGCACCTGATTGAAGGAGACAGCTCCTCTGAAGCGTAAAATGGTGCAGTACATGGCCGACGCTGTAGCGAAGCACTGCCATCTCACGGCCTCTCTGCCGAAAGCTGAATACAATGGACAGTCTATATTTAAAATATTGAAAATTGAGTAACCTTTATAACTGCAAATAAAATGTTTATATGTATTATAAATATATTTCTTATAACTTCTTAAAAGGTATCGGTGGGTTCATGGTCCGTCAAAGAAGCCGTCCAGGCCAAGGTCCGGGCAAGGCTAAACGATCCCTCTGCAGAAAGGATTCTTCTGGCTCTGTATCGGAGAATCTTATTGGAAAAGATGAAGGTTTGTGCACCAGAATTGTATGTGAATCTGTCTTTCAAAATAAGAGATAACTGTAGAACTAGAAGAGAGTGGCTATACTTTTTCTGTTTATTACAGGCTGGCCAGAGGCACTGCCGGATACTCCTGTTGATGAGACGCCCCCCGGACCAGAAGTTCCAGAAAAAATAAAGAAACGATATCGAAAGAAGAAGACAAAACTGGAGGAGGCATTTCCAACCTACTTGCAGGTCTGCCGTCCATGATAGCGTCCATCACTGTTTGCTTGTATATACAGAATTTGAATATATTGTTACATTTCTATATCACGCTAACCTTGTGGAGTATATCTATCATGGAGGAATTTATTTTATAGATTTTCTATTTTTTGTTCTTTTTTTAATTTTGGAAATGGATATTAAGTTAAAAAATAAATAAATATATATATATTGTTTATTATTGTGCAAACGTTCCTCTCCTGTGCAGATTGTCTGATCACATCATGAAATGGCTGTTAAATGTGTTTTATCTCACCCTTGGGAAGGTTGGAATTTCAAGTGCATCCAAGTACAATGCCTTGAAACCAGTTGCAGAACTATCCGATTGTTAAGTGATGACGTGACGAATCCTACTTCCGGGCCTAAAGTAGTCTGCGTTTAATATGGCTTTTGTGTTGTTAACATGTTTAATGTTATGTATTTTCTTCTATTTAATCTCAAAAAGCTCCTAAAACAGTCAGTGATCACTGTTGTCCTCCCTCGGCTTTTATTACCGCTAATCATTTATTTAAGCTCAGCTTTTAAAACCTTAGGATGTAACTACAGCCCAGCCCATGCAGCAGTATATGAATGACTAACCTCGTATTGTGGATGGATTATCTCAGTTGTTCTCCTGGCTGAAGTTTGGTCCTTTTACAGCATCCTGCCATGCGATTACATTTGTTCCTGACCACCGAGAACACTCACGTTAACTTTTATCAGTGGAAAAAAAGTTAGCTTGTTTATATTATGCTAACATAGCTGTGTCGCTAGCGGTCACGTAGCACATCATTATATACCAGCTAGCCCAACTTCAGTAACCCTACAAACGTCACTGCTGTTTAGTTTCCTGTCTTCATTTATGCTGGAAGTGATAACAGAGCTGTAGGTTTTAATTTGTTTCCAAAACCCCGCAGTCAGGACATGCTATATTGTATTTAGATAGAAGCTAGCGAGCTAACTTCCTGCTAACTTCTAACTCCGTTAAATGTCATAAATTCCGTTTTTATGGATGCCTGGATGTTAAACTCAATTGTTACACCTGGTAGAGCAGAACGCTGATCATTTTATTAAAGATGAAAGACTTTAGACAGTTTTTCAACTCTCAGTAATGTCATAGTGATCGTTTGATATATGGACCTGCAGCGGAGTTTAGGCCCAGACACGGCTAGTGACGTCAGACTGAACAACCGGATTGTGCTTAGTGCTCCTTCTGTGAGCCTTTTTTATTATTTTTATTTAAAGGGGAAAAGCCTAAAGATACTCATATTAGAGGATAGATGTTTTTGATCATACCCTTTAAACGGCTCCTATCTTAGTTGTGAATTGATACACAAAAGCTTAATATGGATGTAACTCCAAGGCTCTGTGTCCCCAGTTAGTATCTGTCTGTCACCTTGTGTTGGCTAAAACATGGATATGTGATGCATTAAGCCACCGGCAGCTGTCAGTGCTGCTCTTTATCCCACCATGGTACAGGGGTGACAGGGGATATTGAGTCTAACCTAAAGGTCTAACACAGTGAAGCTTATTTCATTAGTTATTAAGACAGCACCAGGTTGGGCTTTTAGTTTCTCAGTGCAGCAGGACAGCAGATGACTTATGGGTGTAAGTGGTTGGGGGAGGTTGGCCCGATAAGGTGAGGCCAACAGTAACCTCGCTGTTAGTTTCAAAGCTTTTCTGTTTCACTTAAGTTCAGATGGGGTTTAAATGGATGCGGATGGTTTTCTAAGAATGATGTCAAGAAAAATTAGGTGACACTGGCTGGTGTCCTGTGTTTTCATGTTCAGGAGGCTTTCTTTGGAAAGGACCTTCTAGACAAAAGCAAGCAGAGCAGGCAACAGGGGGTCGAATCAGGATTACTAGAAGACGGACAAAGCCAAGTGGAGAGGAAGCATCCCACTAGCAGTTTTCTGGATCCCTCATCAGACCCTCTGCTTAGCGCATCAACAACATCCATTCCCCCCAGACCAGCAGCAGCACGTATGTATATACATTACTTTGGTTCTCCACAGCGAGAGATGTAATATTCACTGATTCAAAGCATCGTACTGCACTAAATATTTGATATGACCAAAGACAGAGCATGCTCTGAACTTGGCCAGTGCCTTTAAAGAAACAATGCAGGTGTTTGGCAAAGGGTAAAACAGCATATAGTCCATGTTGCATGAAGTTTTAATGAATTTTATCTCCCTTGTCCTTACTTGGCCCCAATGAGAGTATTAACTGCTTCATGCAGAACTGAATGGGTTTGAAACATGTTTACTGAACACATGTTCAAATTGCATATTCCCCATTCATACATGACCAAAATGCTGGAGGTTAATCTCTGATAATTAGCATTCAGACCCTCGACTGCTGCTCCAACTAAAGCTAAACTAATTAAAGAATACTTAAATTCCAAAAGTGAAGTAAATACAGCAAACTTTCAGTTTCTGTTCTCTTTGCAAGCTCGCTCTGTCTTGCTACACTCACTGTGTGTGTCTTGCTCTCTTGATCTTTCTCTAAATTTTTCAAAAAAATCGTAAATGCCCTTTATACTGACCTCAAGAATGGCACAGCCAGAAACAGAAGTGTAATATCCTGAATAATAGCAATGTGTTGTCAGGACTGAGTCCAAATAGAAAAGGTTTTTAGCAAATAAACTGACATAAAATTAAAGATTAGAAGCTTGCCAGTATTCTAACAGTAGTTTAATTTATTATTTAAAGCGCAGTGCAGATAGTTTGTAACTTGCGCCACAGCTTTACATTATTAGCCGCTGCCTGCACTCCAGTCAAATAGATGTGTCCAAGACTGATGACTGTAGCAGAAGTAGACTTAGATTGTGTTTGAAATCAATCAATCCCACCATTTCACTGACAGGTGAACAGGGATGTGGTATGATTGCTGATTCAATTTTCAGTCTTGTTCCAGCCTGTTTAAATACCCAAACTTGATACACTCTGTCCACATATCTGGACATTTGGTAGCTTCTTATGTTGGCACGAATCAAACAAAACACGCGTCTAATTAGTAATTACCTGGCTCTTAGAGAGAAATATTTGATTTTTATTACAAAATTACTGTTTGATTTGACAAATTTGTCATAAACTAGGGTTAGTTTGCTTAATAGGCTGTCATTGTGTTTAAAGGCATCGTGATGACTTGGGAAGTGACAGTAATGAATACTGGATTCCTGAGAGGGTTGCAGATTTTTTTTTGCCTTTCAGAATCTGGTGTGTCTCATTTAAAAGAAAGAAACTCAGCAGTTTTAACAGTTCAGTAAAATAAAACACTGGAACCTTGACAACTGACTTTAAAAAATGGTGATTTATTTATTTATTACACTTTTACTTCAACTTTTTAAGCAAGAAAATAGAAAATTATTAGAAGAGACTATATTATGAGACAAAAAGCTAGAAGTCGAATGACTCACATCAGTCAAGGCCTTCACTGACGAAATCCATGAAACAGAAAACCTTACAGTTCATATAATTAAACTTATTCTTTAGTATACATTCTTCGGAAAGATACATCTGATATGGTACATTTGGGGTTTTATTTATTTTTTTAACAGCAAATTCTACATGAGGCATCCAAACAGATGGTTCCAACTCTCATTCATGTCCGTTCATCATCATCATCAATTATGATTTGTGACAGTTTGGTTTTCTTCCTTTTTTTGTTCTTTTGTTCCTTTTTTCCCCCGCATCTACAGAGACGTCTGAGGAACCATTAGTTGATCTATCTGATGTTCTGAACACTGATGCAGACATCTTGGGAATGCTCGGAAAGCCAAGCAATGACTCTGGTGCGTTATGTATCTCACAGGCAGTCACAGTGGCAAGATTTTATTAATAGTCACCTAGCTGTGCGTATATAAAATAGTTTCACTCCTCAATTAGAAATTTCCCCAAATAGAAACAATATTTTGCTTTCACTACGTTAATAATTTTTTAATATCACAATATTTTTTTGTTTGTTCACCTTTTTTGTTTTCTTTTTTGTTTGCATCATCTAAAGTGTGTTGTGCTTATGCTGTCTTCACTATTTTTTTTAAATTTTTTTCCACCCACTCATTTGATCTGGTTTTGGGTTCTTGTAGGTCTTGATTTTTGCCCCTTCCAGGTTGACAGCTCACCTCCTCCTTTTGGTAAGGGTGCTCTGGCCTACTAATCCCTTGCTTTAGTGCATTCTCCCCCTTTTACAGTGTCTCTGTGTCTCTATTTAAGTGTGCATGTATACAAGCTGCTTCACACCAACCTTTTCTCAACCATTTCAGATTGTTTTAACACTCATTAACTTCTTAGTGCTTACCTAACACCGTGCACGGTATTCACTCAAGCGCCTATGGTGTGTGGGTCTTTGTTTGTGAACCTCCTATACCCTAACGCCAGTTCTTATCTGCCTAATCGAAAATGTCTCCAAGATAGCAGAGAAACAAATTGGCAAGGACATCCTAGTATTCAAGAAATGAGCAGTTTAGAACAAGAGGCCTTGGCAAATGTCCTTCTAATTCCTGAAGACGGTGAAATCCTCAGTTCTCATTCCTGTGCCTTTATGGCAGAAAGCATCTGCAGTTCATGTCCTTCATTCTTTGGAAGAAGAAAAAGAGTCTGAAATATTCTAAGGTCTTATATAATTTCGTTTTTGTACTGCTGTTGCCAACCAATGTTTGCAACCATCCTTGTATTGGTATTTAGTTTTGTGTAGAAGAAATTATTTAAATAATTTAAAGTGTCAGACATTAGTTGGAGAGGAGTGTGTTATGTTGGTAGTCGTGCTTTGATAAATTCTTATGTAATTCAAATTGAAAGAAATGTTTCAAAAGAAGCTCCATGGCTTTCTTTTAAAAAGAAATGTCTTAAATGGAAGGCTAATGTAGGGGTTAGAACAGCATTTTCCTTCAGACTCCGTGTACCTTTAATCAGAATTAGTCTGACTTGTCTGAACTTTCACATATCCTAAAACATTCCTTTAAAACAATACAGGAACCCCAAGGAGCTGTAATCATATAGTCTTTGGTCTTGGTTGTGTTCCACAGGCTGTTATGACAATAAACATGTTCTCACTTCAGTTCTATATTTCTGATCTCGTTCTTTTTCAGTATTTTGTTGGTTGCTGTGTATGTGTGCACATGTGTCTGTGTTATGATTTGTTTTTGCATTGACTGTGTGTTTCCACAGCTGGTCTGGACATTGGGCCCCTGGCAGACAGTTCCCCAGTGGCGCCCCAGTCTCAGGCAGGCCGGAGAACACCTCGAACCCTCTCAGAGGAACCCCTGGACGGCATTCTCAGCCCAGAGCTGGACAAAATGGTTACTGATGGTCAGTGTGGGAGACCAGGCGCCATGTTTAGCCACAGTTCTAACATAGGAACTTCCCACAGGGATTAAGAACCATTGTTGGTTGTTGCTTTTGGTTTTAGTTCATTGTGATTTAATTTAACAACACGCAAGAAATTCTGTGATACAGGCAGCAATGACGAAGTCCAGGCATTGTTAGGGATTTAGGAAAACAAGACATCCTGTGTGAACTTGAAATGAAGCGCTCCAATGGGAGCATTTTGTTCTTGATTTCGCACAGTTTCCAACAAAAGTGAAGTAAAACAGCTGAAACGTTGTTGTAACCGCCAGCTAACTATTTATCCAATATTTATCGGGCATTTTAGTACATTGTGTACATTTAGTACATTTTAGTGCAGAGAACAGAGGATCAAAGTTCTGTGGAAAGTTTCTGTGCATTAGGCCCATCTTCTTCTTCTGGCTTTTAGTAGAAATTTGTTTTGCAACTTTAAGGCCCTTTGCTTTGGAACTTCAAAATGAATAATAATCTGTTTTTGTTGATTCTTTGTTTTTCAGAGTCAATTCTCAGCAAACTTTACAAAATTCCAGGTTTGTAATTTTTATTCTTCTTGTGAAAACTTAAGTTTGGTCCAGTTATTTCCCACCCAGCATAACTGACCTCTAAACTCATGATGAAGTGTTGTAACCAATTTGACCAATATAATGTTATAAAGATTAGTGTAATGAATGTTCTGGTTCCTTTAAAAGCAGTAATGGGTTGTTCTCTGACATTGTACGTTACTACATTTCATACACATGTACGCTTACACTGAGCTGTCAAACTTTTTCAGAGCTGGAAGGAAAGGATGTGGAGGATCTCTTCACAGCAGTCCTGAGCCCCAGCACGAGCCAACCACCACCACAGGTGCCTCACCCCCAGGGTCCAGGGCCCCTCCCTGCCACACCTGGCACTAGCATGCCTCACCCCAATGCAGGTACATCATTAGTCATTTTGCCCTGATCAAATAAAAATATTACAAAATGTTTTTAAAATCTGCATCTACTTCACCTCACAAATCTTGTGTTCAGGGAATCCCATGTTTCCAAGAATGCCAATGATTAATGGTATGATGGGACCAAACCAACGCTTCCCTACAAATCATGGAGCAGGGCCCTGCATCCCAGAAAATTTCTCTCCCCTCAACCGTATGCCTTTCACTGACAATCCGAGGTAAAGTCATGCTTCCCTTTCAACTGTTAATGTATTTTTTTTCTTCACTCAGCAAAATCAGCAAAGTATAACTTTGGAGCCTCTGTTCTTTGTGTTACAGGGAAAGAAAGTTTAATCAGATGCCTAGAGAGGCAGTTGGTCCATGGCCCACCCCTACCCATGGCCCTGGCCCTACACCCCCTGGTTCTTTGCCCGAGGGGGACACTGAAGCCATGTCAAATGCCCAAAGGAGTACACTCAAGTGGGAAAAGGAGGAGACACTTGGAGAACTAGCCACCGTTGCTCCTGTGCTATATACTAATATCAATTTCCCCAATCTTAAAGAAGAATACCCAGGTTGGTATATAGCTCTAAAGCTTGAAGGCATTTTCTCTCCTGTTTGTGTTTTTTATGGTCCAGTTTACATTGTCATTCCTGCTATTTCTGCTCATTTCTGGTTATTGTTTTTATACTGACTGCATTATGTCATACAGTACAAACCATACCTTGTATGCACTTTGAGAGCTACTGACTTGACAACTTTCTCCATTATTCTTCCTAGACTGGTCTACAAGAGTGAAGCAAATTGCAAAACTTTGGAGGAAAGCTAGCTCACAAGACAGGGCCCCATATGTGGTAAGATCAATGATTCAATTATCCCATTTAGTTTCAATTAAATCAAAGACGGTACAATGCAGGACACCAAAGTAGCTGCACAGACTTACTAGTATGCAAAAGGCACACTCGTGTATCTGGCCGGTTGCCTTTTGCCAAACCAGTTTGAAACGCAGCCATTCTCTGATGAACTAATTAACAGCGGAAGTCTTGCTCAGAATTAAAGCTCCCTATTGCCTCTGTAATTAAGTTTACTAGAAGCCATTTTACCTGGTAGAGGCCCCTTTTAAAGACCCAGTCTCTGCTTGGCGAGTTTAGTTTTGATTTTTGGTTGTTGTTGGGGTTTTGTTTTTTTTGTTTTTTTGGGGGGGGGGTTTAACACTTACCCCTTATCTGTAAAAGGCTGATGGGATGTTGTTGACTGTGTTGAATATGCAATGCAGGATTTTCAAGTTGATACCATACATAGATGCATCTACTAAAAATTGAGTTTGAATCTCAGTGACCTCAACCTCAAGGTCAAAGGTCAACTTTTCTGAAAATCATGTAGGCTTTTCACATTTATGCCATAGGTGCATCTGTTAGGAGGCTGAGAGGGTAGCACAGGCGGCTGCCAGTATTTTTTATTTGCAATCTTGTTTTAAAACCGCTATTGTGATACATCATCTTGGTTATGAACTGTTGAGATACCTAATTTAACAATAAGAAGTTGACCTTCATCATGCTCCATGCACAATATGTAAAGGCTATGCAACCAAAGGATTAAGCATGGCAATCCCATCCAAAACAAATGCCTGCATATCATAAAAATATTATTTTTACTGCTATGAAATAATTATAATTCAGTATTGCGTACTAATGTTTGTAATAGTGTAAGTAGATATTACAGAGAATTGGGGGCTACATGGATAACCTTTATTTTTTTTTCTATAATCTTGTATTTATTAAATCTCTAATCTGTTTTTGTTTTGTTTTTCAATTGTGATTGATTTGCTGTTTAGCAAAAGGCAAGAGATAACCGAGCAGCCCTGCGCATCAACAAAGTCCAGATGTCGAATGAGACCGTGAAGAGGCACCATCCACAGCAACAGCCCCCTGAGGTGTTTGATCCCAACATACCACTAGACACAGATCTCCTGTTTAAAGACCCTTTGAAACCAAAAGAGTCAGAGCATGAACAAGAGTGGAAGTTTAGACAGGTAAGAGTGTATGCAATGAAGTCAGTCAGTCGAATGCAGCGGCAGGTCCACTTTATATTAAGACAGCTAAGAAGTGGTGGTTTAGTAAAACACCCCCTAAAGAACTACACTATCCTCCACATTAACCCTGATGACATTGGTGGCTAGTAGGTCCAGCTCTTTTTTGGCATGAGACTGATAATTTATGCATCCCTTTTGTCATCTAATGCAGCTTTTCACTCTGTCCTTCCAACAGCAAATGAGGCAGAAAAGCAAACAGCAAGCCAAAATTGAAGCCACTCAGAAACTGGAGCAAGTAAAGAATGAACAACTTCAACAACAACAACAACAGCAACAACAACAACAGCAAACTAGTCAGTCAGAGGGAGATGCCAACAACAGTGGTAACCAAAGCCCAGCCTCCCAGCCCAGTAATGGCAGCATGTCCCCTATGCAGCAGGTCAACCCAAAAGAGAGCTTTTCCAGGACGCTATCAGGGACACCCACTTCAGGTCCTTCAGAGGATGTGTTCTTGCGACCCCCTCCTCCCCCTCCCTCTGGGCCTTCCTCCCAACCTCAGTCTCCACAGGTTTTCTCACCAGGTTCCTCTGGTTCCAGACCATCATCTCCATGGGATCCATATGCCAAGATGGTTGGGACCCCAAGACCTCCAACTCTCGGACCAAATGCGTGTCGAAGAATGCCCATGGAATCTGGTAAATCACCCACCTCGTTGATGGAGCAGCAGGACAGAGGGAGGCCCTCTCCTGCTCATGAATCTTTTGGCTCTCCCACATCAATGACCAGTGATCCTTACGCCAAACCTCCTGACACCCCAAGACCCACTGGTGAAGTTGACCCTTTTCTGAAGCCCATGGGTCCCCCCAGAGGCAGTCAAGCTGCTCAAGGAAGGCCTCCAATGGGTTCTCCTGGCAGAGACCCATACTCAAGGCCAATGATAAGAAATGATGCCTATCAGCGCATGACCCAGAACAGGATGATATTGTCTGACCCTTATTCAAGACCTTTACTCACGCCGATACCTGGAAGCAATGAGTCTGGCTCTGTCCCTCTATTTAAAACACCTATGCCCCCTCCTCAGGCTCAGGATCACTTCAACCGACCAGGCCCACATCCTACTGACAGATTCTCCCAGAATCCGCAAACTGACCCCTATGCACAGCCTCCACACACCCCAAGACCGTCAGCGAATGACAACTTTACCAGTCCTCCCAGGATGGGCCAGCATCACCCACAGGGGCACTCCTTTGCTCAGCCAGGACCAATTACTCAAATATCAAGAAATCCTTATGCACATGCACCTTCCACTCCAAGACCTGACCACTTCACATATGACCCTTTTGCCCAGCCTTCTGGTCCTAGCAAGCAAGCTGCTGACCCTTTCTCTCAGCCTGGAGCTAACCACCGATCCATCAATGAAGCAGGTGCTCAACCTCGACCGTTTTTTGAGCCCTATGCTCGACCACCTGGCACCCCACGTCCCCATGACAACTATGGTCAACCACCAAACACCCCCAGCCCATCCTCAGATCCCTACTCGCAGGCTCCAGCTACACCTCGTCCTAGTGGAATGAACCAGTTTTCTCATCAGTCTCACCCTGGTCAGAGGATGTCCCCTTCGCACTCAATGGACCCTTATGCTCAGCCACCAGGTACTCCTCGGCCATGTGTGGGGGAAAGGTTTTCTAAGTCACCAGGCAGCCTGAGGGGGTCAATGGAGCCATTTACCAGTACACCCGGGACACCAAGGCCAGGGAGTAGCGACATGTTTCCCCAGCCTGGAGTCCCAAGACCAATGCTGAATGATCCTTACAGCCATCCTCCAGGCACCCCGAGGCCTGGTCCTGATGGGCTTACCAGGCAAGGGCCAAGACAAGGACCAATGGGAAGCCAGGATCCTTTCTCCCCAACCCAAGGTAGACTTCAAGAGCCCTTCCCTCACCCAGACTTACAAACACCAAAACACCCCAGTGTTTCAGATGATGGATTTACTCAATCACCCTCAAGAAGACCGAGTCAGACACCTGTCCATGATCCATTTGAACAAGCACCCATGACCCCTCGTCCACAGTCAGAAAAAATGGAAATGAAAGATCAGTCAGTTGTGGGTAACAATGGAGCTGGCCTTCAGGACCCGGTCCAACTGTCCAACAATCCACAAATTCCTGTTTCAGCATCGGAGGCTCAAACTGTTGCTCTTGCTGAGTGCGATGAAAGACTCAGACAGGTACGTGAACACTGTTTGTGTTGTATTCTGAATCTTATAGTTTTAAATATTAATGTTAACTGTCTAATAATATTATTAATAGCCAGTACCAAATTGGTAAGAACACCAAGAAAACTACACATATCACTATATTTACAATATTCAGAAATTGTGTGAGTATCAGACAGATACTTCAAATTTTATTCTACAATCCTGTAGTTTAAAACATTTTATGATGCTGTGTAAAATGTAAAAGAAAAACAAAATTAAAAACCAAATCAAGTAAAAATACTATAAAGTATCACATTTTGAAACTAAAATGTAATCTTTTTTTAAAAAGTGTGTAATGCACATTTCAGTCTCTTCTTAAACCCCTCCCCATCTATACTTCTAAGTATTATGGGATTCTTCTTGTGTACCAATCATGTTACAGATTAAGTTTCCTGTGAGATGTTTCCCTGTATTTTTAAAGAATTACGAGATTATTTTTATAACTACATTGTTGCTTCTCCTCTTAAATTCATGAGTATATTGGGGCAGGGTCAATGATTTCTTTGAACATTTTCAGTTTTAAAAAAATACAAATGAAATCATTTACATATCATAGCATGTGTTTGTTTATACTTTACAGTGTCCTCTTGAAAATAGAGGCCTATTTATAAACTTTATCTTCAACACAACTGTTCCAGACAAAATATGGACATACAGAAAACTAAAATAAAATAATGTTGTTCAAATCAATTCTTTGAACAGCTAAAAATGATTTTAAAAACTCTTAAATCTTTCAAACTTACAGCGACAACGAATTAGAGAACTGATCATCAAACAGCAGCAACAGAGGAGTGCCACCCGACAGGAGAGGGGCCCTCAGGAGCCTGCTGGCAACATAACCCCAGGAACGCCACGGCCATGGCCCCAAGAGGGTCCTGCTCAACCAGGGGAAATATTCACCCGGCCTCCTCCGCCTTATCCTGGACAAGGACCTATTAGAGGGCCGATGAGGTTTCCTGGACATTTTCCAGGGGATCAGCGTGTAGCCTTTCCTAATGAAGGTCAAATGCCCCGCGGCCCACATCCTGGAGATTTGAGACATCAGGGACCAAGGTTTGTTTTGTTATTCTTTTAATTACTTTTTGTGTTTCCAAATGTAAGTCTTCCCTTTATGTCTTTATAAGTTTTTTTTTTCTTATCCCTCCCCCACAGGTTTGCTTTTCCACCTGGAGCTCTAGGACCTCATCGGTCTCAAGACTTCTTTCCAAGGGGGCAACACCCAATGCAAGATGTCCCTCCTCAAATGAGACGGTCCATGTCTGCTGAAATGGCGAAAAACATGGGAGCAAACCCTATGGGGATGCCCCAGCACTTCCCTCCTCGTGGTATGGCAATGCAGCAGCACAATATAATGGGCCAGCCTTTTATTGAACTGCGGCACAGAGCAGCAGAAAACAGGCCACGCATGCCATTCCCTCCTGCCAACATGCAAGGAAGCAATTTGGATCCCAACTTCCAGAACCAAAGGCCTGCAGGTTTTCCAGGAGCACCCGATTCTAGGTTCCCCCTAAATCAGGGGCCCAGAATGATGGACCCTATGGCTAACCAAATTGGCCATTTACACCTCTCTGCCAGTATGGACAATCTTCATCAGCAAACCCAGATTCCAGGAAGCACACTCAAACAGTCTCCTCTGATGAGGTCCATGAGCCAGCCTGCCTCAAATGAGACTCCAAATATGTCAGCTTCCATGATCCTGTCTGCACCCCCTGCTGGACAGAGTGAGACTGTCTCGGAGGAGAAACTGGATACAGAAGAATCTGCAGTCAAAGATCTAGAGGACGTGGAGGTAAAAGATCTAGTAGATGCTGACTTGGAAAACTTAAATCTGGATCCTGAAGATGGCAAAGACCTTGATTTAGAGACCAATGACCTACACCTTGATGACTTCCTGACATCTGGGAAATTTGACATCATTGCTTACACAGACCCTGATCTAGATGATATCAAGAAAGACATGTTTAGTGAGGAGCTGGATCTCAGTGATCCTATGGATGACAATACTGATGCCACAGATATCAACAAAAGCGCAAGCACCGTAACTGAGGCTTCTTCCAGTTCAGCATCTGTACTGGCAAAGTCAGAGACTATGGGTGAGCAGTCTGCAGTTGAAGTCAAGCTGGAGGTCCCTTTAAATAAGGACTCAGCTGCTCTGGCTCCTGGGCAGGAAATTAAAGCAGAGGTCAAAGATTGTCAACAACCACCTGATGTAGTAGACCAGCAAACTGCTGGAAATACCTTAATCTCCGATAAGAAAGGAGTGCTCTCTGACTCCACCCCAGTCCTGTCTAGTTTACTCATTAAGCAGCAGCCTGAAGAGCAATCATTAAACCCAATTGTTGAGTCTGTCAATCAAGGAGGTAACCTCATAGCCCAGCAGAACCAAGTCGCTGATGCTCAACATACCTCTGGACTTACAATGAGTCAAACAATACCTGACACAGTCACTGCAGGAGAGGTTCCTCTGAGTGGCTTTGGGCCAGACCATCAGGTTGGACTAACATCTGGAGTGGACCAGAGCGGTCTCACCCAGGCCCAGCAGGCAGTGTTAAACCAGGCAATGGGCCAGAATTCCCAACAACATCGGCCACTTCTGCTTGAGGAGCAACCACTCCTATTGCAGGACCTCCTGGACCAGGAGAGGCAGGAGCAACAGCAGCAGAGGCAGATGCAAGCAATGATACGACAGCGCTCAAGCAGCGACTTCTTCCCCAACATTGGTAAGTGAATTTATAGCACCGCTTATAGGTGTCACTTTAAGTTAAGTGCTATTTTTTTTTCTTTTTTTTTTAATCATTATTTTATTTGTTTTTTTGTTGTTTTTTTCTTCATGTTTTTTGCAGTGTTTATTTCTGACAGTCATTATTTTAATCTGCAGATTTTGATGCCATCACTGACCCCATCATGAAAGCCAAAATGGTTGCTCTTAAAGGCATCAACAAAGTCATGGTTCAGAACAACATGGGAATGCCTCCCATGGTCATGAACAGGTAAGAATTCCACAAGAATGCATTTTCTATAGTGAGTAGAAAATAAGATGGTTATATGGGGAGTATACATAATTGATTGGAATGACTTCTGTGTGTCACAGATTTCCACCTGTTCCAGCACCACCTTGTCCTGAAAGTGCACCACTTCCTCCACAAGTTGTTGGACAGGTAACATGAATGGGTTTTTTTCTTGGTTTTGAGGGGTTGGGGTGGGGCTAAACTTTATAATGCTCTTATCTGTTATAACCTTCTTTTTAATATATATATTTTTTATCTCAGGATGGAAAATTGACACAAGTAACAAGACCAAGTCCTCCAAATTTCGGACCTGGATTTGTCAGTAAGTTTTCCAGAATCCCTGCTGCCTCACTGTTTTGGGTTTTATAGTCTTTTCAGGCTAGAAATATTAAGATGTTTGTTTTTTATGTTTTCAAGATTGCTAAGAAAAGAGCTTTTTTTACCACCTTCTTTCAGACAATGCTCAGAGGGCTCAGTATGAAGAGTGGCTCCAGGAGACTCAGCAACTACTTCAAATGCAGCAGAAGTTTCTGGAAGAGAAGATCGGCGCTCACAGGAAGTCGAAGAAAGCCCTGTCTGCCAAGCAGAGAACAGCTAAGAAGGCAGGGAGAGAGTTCCCTGAGGAGGATGCTGAGCAGCTCAAACATGTCACAGAGCAGCAGGGTGTAGTGCAAAAACAACTGGAGCAGGTAAATGCTTGGCCTGTCAAGCTCTAGTACTGAATTCTCTCAAACCCCCACTTCTCACAGAGACTGGCATGAGCACTGTCCTTTCTTTGATCCTGTGACTGGAGTTTGAATACTAAAAGTATTTCCTGCATCCAAACTGTTTGTCCAAATATTAGAGCAAAACACAGGGTAATGCTTTAATAAGATCTAACTGAATAAGGTTGGAAAAACTTGAAGTGTTCAATGTTCTGAAAGAGAAACACCCACACATGTGTGATCTAAGAGAAACACAGTTGTTGCCTTTTTTTTTTTTTTTGATGTTCACTACCTTCACTTAATTTTTGAAAAATATGATGTTTTCTATTGCAAGGTATAATCTCTAACTGTATATTATATTTTAGCAGGCATAATTAGAGTGAAATATTAGTTGCGTTTACTCAAACTCTCTATGGGTATAGGACACAAACCACAGGCATTTGCTTTTTCTTCATCAAAACGTACAGTCTTATGTCTTCACTGCAGCCCTCTTTGACTCTAAAAGTGCACTTGGCTGAGTTAAAATTTGAACTTTGTTAAAAGTTATTTTGTGAATTTATAGAAAATAACTTATTTTTTTTACTTTGTCTCAGATCCGCAAGCAGCAGAAGGAGCATGCTGAACTGATCGAGGAGTACAGAGTAAAACAGCAGCAAAACAATATGACACCTATGATGCCTGCGATGCACCCGTTGCCAGGCCCCACTGGCATGGTGCCCAGTGGCCCACCAATGGTCCAGCCTCCTATAAATCCCATGATGCAGATGCCACTTCATCCCAGCCAGCCAAATGTACCTCCACGTATGCCCAACGCACCACCTGGCTGGCATCCCGGTACTTCTATGCCCATGGGAGGACCAGGAATGCCACATATAATGCCTCCCCAGGTACCTATGGGAAATTCAGCCCAACCACTTCAGATGCCAATGGGTAATGTACCGCAGCACTCTCAAATGCCTTTGGAGCCCCAAGCACCACCTGCTCCTCCAGGTGCCATAAAACCCATGCAGGCAGGTGGTGTGAAGTTTGATGACAACAACCCATTCAGTGAAGGCTTCCAGGAGCGCGAGCGGAGGGAACGGCTCCGGGAGCAGCAGGAGAGACAGCGGGTGCAGCTCATGCAGGAAGTTGAACGTCAAAGAGCACTCAAACACCGCATGGAAATGGAGCAGCAAGGGATAATGGGATCAGATGGGAACATGGCACCACTCTCTCAAATGCCATTTTTTAATGCAGAGCTGCCACAAGACTTCATGCAGCCACAAAGGCCTCCTCTGCAACATCAACAACAACTTGGACCAATTTTTCCTCAGCAGCAGGGCATGCAGCCTGGTATGGGCTCAGCGGCTGGAACATTTATACAGGGTGAGAGGCGAGCCATGGTGGGCAATGGCTTGATGCCACCAGAGATGGGGCCTGATAATGTTGCTCTGCAAGGACCAAACTTTCCTCACGGTCAGCCCAGGCCTCGTCAGTTCAGTGGACCAGGAATGCTTCCAATGCCAGGTGAGGGTCCACCATTTGGGGGTGACTCGTCAACACCTTTACCGTCCAACTTTCCAGGCTCAGGTCAGTCTCTGATTCAGCTTTATTCCAACATCATCCCAGATGAGAAAGGGAAAAAGAAGAGGAACCGCAAAAAGAAGAAAGATGATGATGCAGATTCAGTCAAGACACCTTCCACTCCCCACTCAGACCTTACAGCCCCTCTCACACCATGTGTCTCAGACACTTCCTCTACTCCAACCAGAAATCCCCATCTCTTTGGAGATCAGGACTTGTCCAGGTCCCCTTTACTGGGATCTTCCACCCCCAGTCACTCAGAGCTTGAGAGGCAACTTTCTGGTGGGCAATCTGGACAACCTGCTCTGTCATCAGAAGCAGCGAGGGCCCAGGCGCAGGCTCAGGAACATGACAGAATCCTCAGCAACATAAAGCTGGAGCAGACTGATGCTAGTGAGTGTCACGGACCAAAAGAAGGTTCCATTGGCCCAGAAATGAGCACTGTGAAAGAAGAGGGTAACAAAGGGAGCGTATCTCCGTTCCCTGCTGGGCAGAGTCCAAACAAAGGAGAAGCTGGTAATGAACTATTGAAGCACCTTCTGAAGAACAAGAGTACACCTCCACCTGGATTGTCTCAGCAGAGATCAGAGGAAAGCCTGCGGTCAGAGGAGGAGGAAACCACTGACTGCAAAACCTTACTGAGGCAAAGCTCCATGGACAGCAA